>NC_134354.1:477401246-477536246 GCF_048569485.1 Anomaloglossus baeobatrachus | reverse complement strand
AGATGAAACCCAATATTAAAAAATGTTTGAACATTTTTTTTTCATTATAAATCGAAAGATAATATAGCTCTCTAAAAAAAAAAAAAATGATTACTTTTCTAGATACAGTATGTTGATCACGGTTATCCTATTTATTCATTTAGAAAGTGTCATATTTACTGATAATTGTACAGTCATTACTGAATTTCTTTTTTTGAGTTGTTTAATCTGTCTTAATTACTGCAAAATGTTAGATCTACATTTGGTCACCATCATCTTTCAGTCTCCACTTCCTTCTTTACTTATTTTAGACTACTTGTCTCCCTCATCATTCGAGTTCAGAGCTCAGTAATAATGTGAAAAAAAAAATCCACTTTTAAGTATCAGCACTGTTATTTGCACCAATAGTTCCCATTATTCTTTAAGCCATCTATATTTTTTTTTTTTTTACAATTGGCCTAAAATAGCCCAAATGCCAATATGTATTCTATATTACAAAAAGAATGCTTACTGATGAGTGCCTTTATAGGATATGGCTTTGTCCTTGTTTCTATGTAATATAAATATAATAATTCTATTAGTGCTATTTTAGCAGTAAGGCCAGGTTCAGACGAATCTACGAAAATTGATGGTCACACTTCCAGGTGAAAGACATGATTCCTGTTTTTACATCCACAATAAAAAAAAAATAGAAGGTCCAATTAATGGATCCTTTAAAAGCAGATGGCGTCGGTATGATGCATCCATTCAGTTGTATGGGTGAGTCTCATCTGAACAAAAGAGAGTAGTGTATGCTACATTTTTTTCAGCTTATCTGAACCACGCCATTTGCTTGTGTTTTCCAGTGTGCTGTCTATGTCACAGACAGACCAAAAACATAGTTCCTCTGAACCTCAGCCTAAGTTGTAAATTGAAAATTAATGCTTAAAGGGGTTTCCTCAAGTTTAGAAGTTATCCCTATCCATTAGATAAGCCATGACTTCTTGATTTCTGAGAACCCGTAGGACCTCGAGCACCAGGTCTGCTTATTAATGGAGCAGTGGTCAATCATGCACTTGTCTATCTCCAGCAGTTCCAATAAGGATCAATGGAGCCTTGGTTTTGGGGATTTGTGAGTGTCTAAGTGGTTGGAAGCCCAATGTTCTGAAAAATTTCCCCTATCCCATGGCTAGAGATTGTAACTTCAAACGTGAGAAAACTCGTGGTTTGAGCTACATGAATCAATTCACAGGTTCCCTTTCAACCTAATATTAAAGGAAGTAATCCTGGCTCACAGGGTACATAAAAATATATAAGTAAAATCTATACAAAAAGTTTAAATAGCGGATGACTAGTGAGTCACTAGTTAATTCATTAATATAATTATATAAATACTATATAATTTTAGAGACCACTGTACATAGAAAATTATAGATTAAAATGAAAAGTTCCATTTTTATATATTCATTGTTCTTCATCTTTATGAGGATTTTTGACAAAGCGTTAACTAGGGGACTATAGTATGTTACCCAAGTTTATTTTTGGTATATTTGTGACTTTGCATACAGTAAAAACTTACCTTTGAATCCCATCTCTTTTTAAAACCTTCAACCAATTGCAAAGAAAGAAAACTTATCTCTTACCTAAATTCCATACTATACAAAGACTTCAGATGATCATTTTGCCAAAGGTACAGACATTAAGATTAGTGATATTTAAACTAATGGTGTGAACAGAAAGCACATTTAGCACAAAACGTTATTTCTGGAAAGTTTTCCTGAAAATGTATGAGGACCTTGAATATGTGAACACACTTTAAATATGCAATATTTTTTTTTTAGAATCTACATTTAGAAGTTAGTAATGAAAAGTCCCACCTATTTTTGTTTAAATGCCAAATTTAAATTGTAGGACATTTATTTTTATTTTACTCTTATATAGCGCCATTAATTCCACAGTGCTTTACAGTCAACATCACTGTCTCCATTGGGGCTCGCAATTTAAATATTTGTCTATTAGACTTAAGTGAAAATCTTTAATGCTAAATCTGTTACTGGAATCATTATGCTACTTGTAATCACTCTCCACATTTCCATCTAGTACCAGAAGCTTTCACCATGAACTGATATAAAAGGTTAGTATAAGGGTACGCTCACACGAGCGTGAAAAACGGACGAGTACAATGCGAGAAAATCTCGCATTGCACTCTGACCAATGTTGGTCAATGAGGCAGAATAGTTGGTTATCTTTTCTCGCATCCAGATTCTGGATGCCAGAAAAATCGCAACATGCTGCGATATTCTGCGAGAGCCGTATCACTCGCACCCCGTCAAGTGAACGGGTGCGAGAGAAACATCGGACTGCACTCGGATGTTATCCCAGTGCAGTGCTATATACGCGCACAGGCTGACAATGGAGGAGATGGGGGGATTAACCCCTCCCTCTCCTCCACAGCTCCCGCCCTCATTGCAAGATCGGGTCACAGTCACATGACACTCGGCTCACTCTTGCAGCAGAGCCTGAGGTGGGGGTCATTAGCATATCGCATCCGGTGCTCTCACATCACCTGCCATATGCTAGTGTGAGTCCAGCCTAAGGCTGGGTTCTGGTCGCCATATTTATACAGACCGTAAAACCCAGCCTGACAATGGGCCTCTTGAACTGATATATGGCGTTGAGGCAGGTAGGTCTGGTTATCGTTGTCTATCTTGGTGTTGTGGTCCATACAACAATGCAAACCCAACTGTTTGAACCCAGCCTTATAAAAAGCTTTTATCCATTGTTTCATGGTGACATCTGATACTCGTTAGAAATGTAGAGAATGAGAAAAATCAGCACAATGATTCAGGGAAAAAAATATTTGAGAAAAAAAATAAATTGTATCCCTGACATGGTCAACAAAGATTACTATATTAACTGTACAGTCAATAACAATGTGGCAGCTGTACCAATGTATTTAGGCTCTTTGCACAAGCTCTTGTGTTTTGGGGGGTTTTTTGTAGCTTTTTTTTTTTTTAATATTTTATTAAAAAAAAAAATTCAAATTACAAACAACCATCAAATTGAAAATTATAAATCCTATTGAAGAGAACTACTTAAAAAATGCATAAAAGTAACCACACAAAATTCTGTATTAACAAGTTCACACGATTGCAGTATTATCTGCCACAAAAATAATAAGAAACATGAAAAACAATATTACTAAAGGACGTAATGTATTTCTTAAAACCGCACTGTGCAAAGTCACCCTAATAAGACTTCTACACAAATTAAGGCGGGACTTCAAAGTCAGCTATTTGTGACTCCTTTGTCACCATTTTCCAACAAATTTTACAAAATGAGTTATTTTATTCTCATTGCATTGCAGAGAGGTGCCATATTGCTTCCATGGATAAATAACTATTGATCTCCTGATAAAAGCAAAGAACTTTAAAGTGGTTAAGAAAATGTCTTCTACTGTACACTAAAATAAAATTGATAATCTTGAGTTTAGACATTAGAAAAATAACACAAGACAGCAGTAATTAGTAAGAATGAGTTAGAATTATTTTCATGGGGTGGGGGATGGATTAAACTTATTTCATTTGTTATCCCCTTTAAGACCTATCACAGGTAACAATAGATTATTTTTGAACTTTTCCTAGTAGCCCTTGTACAGATCTGTGTTACTTACTGTTTCTATAGTGGGTATAACCTAAATACCATCCGGTAGTTTAAGAAAAAAAAAAGCAGTTGAGATTAGAAGTGCTTACATGTTCGGTGTAACGTAAGTATTGTTCGGCCTTTCACACGTTGTAGCTGCCTGAAGACGCAGAATGCCTTGTAAGCCTGGCTGCTAAAGAATTGCATGTGGATTCCTTTCCTTTCAATAAACCTGAAACGGTGAAGTGATGAAACAACTGTTACAAAGAAATGTGGTGTAAAGAAGAACCATCTCTGCTTATTTAAAGAAACCTTAAACTGTTATCCCTGGTAAATGAAGGCAATGACTACTAATGCAGCTGGAAGATCTGTTATGTTGGTCATGTTTTGTAACCTTTGCACTTGTAAAGATATTGTATGATACAACACGTTTTTGTTGATGTCTCTTAACTTGCCAAGCACTGTATACTTATTTTTACTTATTTAATTTGGCCAGGATTCTGTATATGGTTGTTTTCTGTAATCTTCCTCCACTTGCTTAGTGTATCTGCTGTAAATGTGCTAGTCTTGAAATAAACAACTGACGAATGTTGCACAGATTCTACGGTGTTCCTTTTTTTTATTTTGCCAGACACATAAGAAATTACTGGTTTCCGGCTTAGACCACTAGAATGCAAAAATGTTAAGATGACATTTGAAAGTTCTGGTTACACAAGTTATTAGTTCACGTTCCAAAACCTAAAATGTGGAAGGAAATGGAGGAGTGGAATGATCAACCATTGTGACCATCAAGGAAGCCGTCTACTTACGGATGGTTTTTAAACATCCTCTACCCTTGAAAGCTAAAACTAGGAGTGTATTAAAAAGAAGGGAGAAGCAGAATCTTCCTCCATATTTAAGTTCTTATCTGATTTTATGAGAATTTGGAGATTTAACTAAATTAAAGTATGGGAACATCTGCAAATTATATTTTTGCAGATAAATTCCTGATATGGTGGCTTTGTATTACAATGAATAAGTTCTGCATGAATTAACCCCGCTTCGGTGTGTTTCCTCAAGATGTCCCTACTATTAACCCCTTTATAACCATGCAATTTTTAGGTTTTGTTTGTTTTTTTTTCCTCCTCTTCTTCTAAGAGTGATAACTTTTTCAATTTTGCATTCACATAACCGTATCAGGGCTTGTTTTTTGCTGAATAAGTTCTACTTTTTGAAAACGTGCCATCAATTTTATCATGTGATGCACTGGAAAGTGGGAAAAATTCCATCTGCATTGAAATTTTAAAAAAAAGTGCAATTATAATTTTTTATTTTTTATATTTACAATGTTCATTAAACTGTAAAAACTACATGGCAGTATGATTCTCTAGGTCAGTAAAATTACATAGATACCAAACATGCATAGTTGTGTTTTGTTTTTATTTAAGTTCTAATCTAGTTATTAAAATTCTGAAATTTGTAAACAAAAAAAAAATTGTTTATCGCCATTCTTCGAGACCGATAACGCTTTAAATTTTCAGGAGATGGGGCTAGGTGAGGGTTTTTATAGATACCATATTAACCCCTTAATGTCAGGGTCAATTTTGACGTACGTTTGTTTTGTTTTTTACATGACATATAGTGGTAAATTTAGGACGATATTTTTTCTTTGTGTAAGAAAAAATACAAACAACCGGAAATTTGGTGAAAATTTTGAAAACATCCTGATTTTCAAATTTTTAATTTTTATTCCCTTGAACCAGAGAGTTATGTCACAAAATGTTCCCCACATTTCTACTTTACATCAGCACAATTTTGTAAACATAATTTTTTTTTATAGGAAGTTAGAAGGGTTCAAAGTTTATCTGCAATTTCTCATTTTTTTCAACAAAATTTACAAAACTATGTTTAGGGACCACACCACATTTAACGTGACTTTGAGAGGACTCTATATGCCAAAAAATACTGTGTTTTTCAGATTATAAGACACACTTTTCCTCCCAAAAATTTGGGAGAAAATTAGGGGTGCGTCTTAAAATCCTAATGTAGCTTACTGGGAGGTGGAGAATGGGAGCTGTGCTGGCTACCATGTGGGCTGCGGTGAGGGCTGTGCTGGCTGCAGTGGTGGCTGTCTGTGCAGGTGGCTGGCTGTGCGGGCGGCTGGCTGGCTGTGTGAAGCAGGGCAGTGCGGCGGGTGTCCCAGATGTTCTGACTTAAAATAATGGCACCCAGAGTTGGCGCGTGTGCAGATGGAGCTCTCGGCTCAAGATCTCCTCTGCGCACATGCCGCCTCCGGGCGCCATTTCTTTGAAGCCCTCACCGCTGACAGAGCATCTGGGACACTCACCGCACTACTCGGCTTCACACAGCCAACACAGCCCCCACCGCTGCCAGCAGAGCTCCCAGTGCTGCTAGCACAGCCCCCCACCACAGTTCCTGCAGCATCTCCCTACTCCAGCACTGCCACCTGTGACCCCGCTCTACCACCGCTGCCGCACCCCCTCTGGTAAGACACCACTGGAGTATAAGATGGACCCAATTTTTATTTATTTTTTTACCTTTTTAATCCCTAAATTTGGGGTGCATCTTATAAAATGAAAAATACGGTACTCAAAATACTCAAAACCACATACAATAAGTTTATTAAAAATTCAGGTGCTTCACAGGAATGAAAGCAAACTGGAAAAAAATACATTTTACCTGAAAATGTTGCTTTAGCCCCAATTTATTCACTTGTACAAGAAATAGTATGACAAAATGGATGCCAAAATTTGTTACCTAGTTTCTTCTGTATGTGCTGATATCCCACATGTGGTCAGAAACCTCTGTTTGGACAAGGAGGAGGGCTCGGAACGGAAGGAGCACTTTTTGGGCACCATGTTGCATTTGTACTGCCCGTAAGGTATGTAAACGCCAAAAACCCCTACAAGTGACCCCATTTTGGAAACTAGACCTCTCAAGGATTTTCTCCAGGGGTATAGTAAACATTTTGAACAGTCACTTCACAGAATTTTCTAACATTACGTCGTCACTTCTTTAACACCAAATATCTCACCTTTCTAAGAAGTACCACTAAAAAGTGGACCCCACAATTTGTCATCCACTTTCTCATGAGCGCTGCAATACCCACGTAGCCAGAATGTTCCGTTTGGACACATGGGAGGGTTCAGAACGAAAGGAGCAATATTTGAATTTTGGAAAGCAAATATGACTGAAATCGATTGCGGACACTACGTTGCATTTGCAGTGCCCCTAACGTACCTAAACAGTAGAACCCCCCCCCCCCCCTTCACAAGTAACTCCATTTTTGGAATTGAACCCCTCCAGGATTTTATCCAGTGGTATATTGAGCAATTTGAACCACAGGAACTTCATAGAATTTGATACATTAGGTCGTCCTATTGAAAATGTTACTTTATCACCAAATTTCACACTTGTACCACCAAGAAGTGGACCCCACAGTTTATTCACTTTCTCATGACCGCGGTATATCCCATATGTAGTAAAAAAAAAAGTTCAGTTTGGAAAAATGGTAGGGCTCAAAACGGAAGGAACAATATTTGAAATTAAAATTTGGCTGAAATAGATTGCGGGCACCATGTTGCATTTGCAGGGCCCCTGAGATGCCAAAACATCAGAAACATCCCCACATATGACCCCATTTTGGAATCAAGACCCATCAAGGAGTGTGTTGAGCATTTTGAACCCATAGGTTCTTTTCTTTTCTATATTCTTTTTATTAATTTCAAGCAAAAACAAATTTGACAGATAACTTACAGTCAGACATTGAACACTCATGCGGACATCATGCTAGACAACTTAATTTGGAGGAATTGATATACAGAGATGGTCTACAGTCCTTTGTGTGGTGTTATGGAGGTGGACGCAGTAACCCTTAGGTTCCGCACCGAACTTTTTAAAATGTGGATATGAATATGGTTGTGTTTTTTTTTCTGGTAAAATGTTATTTTAGACCAAAATTGTAATTTTGACAATGGATAATAAGAGAAAATGGATCTCATAATTAGTTACACAATTTCTCCCGTACACATTGATACCCCATATGTGGTCAAGATCTAATGTTTGGGCAGATGTCAGGAAAGTAAACAACGCGATTTCTTTTTGGAATGCAAATATGGACATGTTGCATTTGCAGAGCCCCTGAAGTGCCAAAAATGTCGAAACACCCACATGTGACCCCATTTGGCAGATAAAGCCCTATAATGAATTCATCTATTGATGTTAATTCTTTTTAACCCACAAATTACACAGAACTTTATTACATTGGGCTATGAAAATGAAGGGTTTTTCCTCTAACATATTTAATATTAGCCTAAAAATTTTAATTCTCACAAAGTGTAACAGGAGAAAATGGACAGTACAATTTGTTATGCAATTTTTACCGAACGTGCAGTACCCAATATGTGGTTGTACACTACTATTTGAGTACATGGTAGGGAGCAGATGGAAAGGAGCACGACTTGGTATTTATAACACAGATTTCTTTTGACTATATTGTGGTATCCACTAGACGAACCCCTGAGGTGCCAGATCAGCAAAAGCACCACAGGTGACCCTATATTGGAAATAAACTTTGGGTACAGTGAGTATTTTGAACCCACATGTGCCTCACAGAATTTTATAACATTAGGACATGTAAGTATAACATTTTAGTGCTAAAAATGTAATTATTTTTATTCGCTGCAAATTCGTCAGTCACACAAGGGTTAAAAGGGGAAACTGGACCACAATTTTTTTTTTTTTGGCAATTTCTCCCAAAAGCGGTGATACCCTATATGTCATCAGAAACTACTGTTTGGCCACATGGCAGGGCTGAGCAGATGGAGCGCTATTTGGCTTTTTGAAGCACAGATTTTGCTAAAATAGTTTGCAGTCGACATGTGCAGAGCCCCTAAGAACAGAACAGCAGAAACACCCCCAATGTGACCCCATTGTAGAAATTGCAACTCTCAAATAATTTATCCATGGCTGCAGTGACTATTTTGTAGCACCCACACCAGGTTCTTTTTTTTTTTTTTCCCTGGAGAATTACATGTATGCTTGTTTGGTGCCCGTACATTTTGACCCCATATATTGTAGCGTCTTCAGACATTGTGCCCAGCTTGTGCTTCTGGAGACATAGCCAGTAAAATGTTACGTGCACGATCCCCAATATAATAATGCTACACACGTAGCTGCTTACTGTGGGGGCTCAGAAGGAGGGGTACATTTAGATTTGGGAGCACAGACATCACTGGATTATTTGGGCGGTGATAGTGATACCGCTATTCCAGAGTCTTTGTTCTACTGGTAATCTGGGAGCCTCAGATATATCCAGTGACAGATGATAGGCTGAGTTTTTGCGGGATAAGTTAGGTGTTTTATTGGTAACATTTTGGGGTACAGAACATATTTTGATCTCTTTCAGTATAAGGCTGGGATCACATTCTTGTGTTCTGCGCTGTGCACTTGGTTTCCATGTAAATCCCCCAAAATTGTGATTCAGATGAAAGCTACAATGGAACCACTCACTCGAATATAGCAGATGAAGACACTTTGGACTCCATTTGGTATTTGTTATGCTGGTGTCCATCTTTTTAGGCGTGTACAGATCTGTGATAGTCCACATTTGGGCGCAAAAAAGACGCCTAAAATGGTAGGATATTTCCATGCTGGAACAGAAACCAGACTGAGTCGAAAGTTGCTCCTTCTGCATCATTATAGTAAGTGGTTCAAACGGGTGTTTGTAAGTGGTTCAATCCGCAGTTTTGGGTATTTATACGAAAGCCCAGATATAATGCTCAGTGGAGAGCGCAGGATAAATATCAGCAGAGCCTTATTCTGATATTTGGAAGGTAGAATGAAGAAATAGAGAGCAGTACAAGAATAGTTCCTATTTTTTTATTTTTGTGTAGTTCACTGTGCAGTATTAGTGATGGGGTGATCGCTGCTTATTTTAACCCTTAATTATTTTATCATCTTGGATCAACTGATATATTTTTCGTTTTATAAGACACACTGGATTATAAGACATACCCCAAATGTAGTGGTAAAAAATAAATGGGCTTGGTCTTATACTCCGGTGCTGTCTTACTGGAGGGGGTGCGGCAACGGTGGTGAAGCGGAGTCACTGGAAGCAGGGGCGATGCTGGTGGGGCTGTGCTGGCTGTGTGGAGCAGGCCAGTGCGGGGAGAGTCCCAGATGCTCTGTCGGCGGTGCGGGCTTCAAAGAAATGGTGCCCAGAGCGGCGCATGCGCAGATTGAGCTCTCAATGACAATATCTTGAGCCGAGAGCTCCATATGCGCACGTGGCAACGCCGTGCGCCATCATTTGAAGTCAGAGCATTTGGGACATCCGCCGCACTGCCCTGCTCCCCGAAGCCCACATAGCCAGCCAGCCGGCCACCCGCACAGTGAGGCAGCCAGCCGAACGCCCGCCTGCATAAAGAGGCAGCCAGCCGGACGCCCGCCCGCATAAGGAGGAAGTTGGCCGGTCGCCCACACAAACAGCCACCTGCACAGCCCCCGCGCAAACTCTCCACCTCCCGGTAAGCTATATTCAGATTTTAAGACGCGTCCCTCGTTTTCCTCCCAAATGTTTGGGAGGAAAAGTGAGTCTTATAATCCGAAAAATACGATAAGTGTTTTTATGTATTTTTAGTGTTTGGGGATGTGATTGGTGCTGGATCACGTAGTGTGCACCTATTTCAGAGCCAAAAGAAGGTGAGATTGCAGGCTTTATAAAGGGGGAGGTCCCCCGAAACATCGATTTCAGATGTACTCACCGCTTCCATTATGGTAACCCGTCGGCTGACGTTTCTGCTGAAAGACCTGATCCTCTGAGTATATGGATTCCCACCCCACATGGATTACCTGAATCAACTACCCGATGTGACAGGGGTGTTATATCCCGACTTTTCTTGTGCTTATTGAATATGGACATTTCCTTTCATTGTTAAATCCCAGCTGGATGCACCTTATATATGAACATCAGTCATGTTTTATTATAGTGCTGTTGTTTGACACAGGTGTTTGTTTGAAATTCTACTGTATATACGGAATAAAAAGTATAAAATAATGAGCATATAAAGTTTGTATACTGCTCGAAATAATCTTAGTACCATTTTTTCTTAATGTAGCGGTTTTCCTGTGCCATAAATAATTGCAGTTCTATAAATAATTGGAAAGTTTTATGGATTGGTACAGAATTTGATAAACAATTCTTATGTTCTATTCGTTTGGCCCTGCACATCAGTCACGGTCTCTCATGTGGCCCCTTTAGAAAATGAATTGCCCACCCTCACTATAAACAATTATAGAGTTCTCTAAACAAATGTAGAATTAGATGCAGAACTAGAAATATAGAATTCTTTAGAACTTGTAAAACATTTGTATGGAGTTTTGCAAAGTATTTTAGAGTTTTTAAAATGTCTTACAGAACGCTATAAACAATTGTACAGTCACATAGAATATATCAATTCAGATTGTAAAAAAATACTTGGCACTACTGCTTCTTCCGTTCCACTGGATGGATTACTTTGCTAGACTTGTAAACTCCAGAACTGCTCTCTGTATTGATGGTTGGTTCTCTGTATCTAATAATCAAGTTTTTACACCATTTTCAGTAAATAGAGAGAAAAGCGTCAGTTACCTTATGCAATAGTTTCTTAATTGATTACAATCCATAAAACAGGCATGGGGAGTTAGCAAGATGCATTACAGACAACACAATGTCCATCATTTGGTTCCATTGGACTAGATCAGGCCTACAGGCCCAAAATCTTGGGGATCATCAAGTTGTTTTCTGGCAAAACAGAGATGAGCCTTTATATTCTTTTTTTTCTCAGCAGTGGTTTTCATCTTGAAACTGTCTTTTGCTAGCATCCCTGCACTGCTTGCCCTCCTCCCTGTAGGGACGCCGACTCCTTACCACTTTGGCCGACCTGCACTGCTTTGCCTGGCTTCCCCGGGATTCTCCATGTGGGTCTCCTCTGCTTCCCTCTCCCGAGAACTGTGCCACACAGGTCCACCGGGAGTGCTCCTAGAGTGTTTGTTCGCACTGCTACTCTTCTCTTAACCCTAGAACGCATACTTGGGGCCTTGCAAGCCTGCTAGGTTACTTGTTTTCTATGGTTGATTTCTATGGTTGTGCGTTTTAGGGTTAAAGGGCCTGCCTGCCATTTCCTGAAAGTGCCTCTCAGTCTATCGCTGAGAGGCACTGGGTACTTAAGCCACTCTTCCACTAAGAAGAGATGTCTGAGCAACGTTGTTAGAATTCTGAACCATTGCTACCTAATTAGCTAGTTGTCAGGTCCCGTTGTCCACTGTCCGTTCCCTGGCCAGTGTATATTACTGTACCATTGCCTTGCCAGTACCCTGGTGCCTGTCTGTCCTGGCCATGCTATATGCCCCAGCCATCTCAGAGGACTCGATCTACACTAGTGAGTGTGCCTGTCTGTCCTAGCCGTGATATCTGCCCCAGCCGTCCCAGTGGTCCATGTCTATACTAGTGACTGTACCTGCCTGTCTTGGCTGTGCTGTCTTTCTCAGCAGTCCCAGTGGCCCCTGTCTACACTAGAGACACTGGCTGCCTGCACCCATCTCTGTCCGTGCCCTAAGGGGTTTGCTGCCACAGTCCTGGTCACTGCCCAGGGAGTGGCACCTGGCATCTGCCTCGCAATGGGCACTTAGGCAAACCCTTACCACTAAAGGGTAAGCTTGGGTCCCTCCTGTGGTCCAGTGGGTCAACTTCAGCTCACCGTCTTACCAACTGCTGCTGCGACTGTTAGTTTGCTCAGGCCATAGGCTCCACTGATTTCAGGTCTCCGCCTCAGTCTGAACTGTACCATAAGATGTTGCAGACATGGGATCAACAAAATCACCTTCTAGCCCATCTACAGTCAGTCAATATCAGCCCGAATGCTCCAGCTCTGTCTGAATCCAGTCCTCCTTTGGCTGTTCCACCTCGCTTTGATGGCAACCCTAAGAAATGCTGAGGTTTTATCAACCAGTGCAATAAGAAGAAAAGGCCTCGAACCACCACACTGTACCCCTTATTAATGCCGGAAAGGAGGAGGTTAGATCAGGTTATTTTCCAATGTAGCACTGGTCGTGGCTGCACGTTGATATAAGAATCAAAGTCTCATTACATCATCAAGGAAAGTAGAGAGTCAACGGGGCACATACCATCCGATTTCCAGAAAAACAGATTCATTGATTTATTACAGATTTATTGGTTCCAAAGGTGCATATAAAAGGCAAGAGGAGCGCTGGGTGCGGGTCTCCTTAGGATGACTGCCATTTACACTTCTACAGGTCCAGGTAGACCATCAGTCGTACACTGCACAAATCTGGCCTTTATGGAAGAGTGGCAAGAAGAAAGCTATTTCTCAAAGATATCCAAAAAAGTGTTAATTAAAGTTTGCTACAAGCCACCTGGGACACACACCAAATACGTGGAAGAAGGTGCTGCGGTCAGATGAAACCAAAATCGAACTTTTTGGGCACAATGCCAAACGATATGTTTGGCGTAAAAGCAACACAGCTTATCACCCTGAACACACCATCCCCACAGCAAAAACCAAGAAGGTTAACAAAATCAGGGAAAAAAAAACGCACGTGTTTTGTGTGTGTGCGCATGATATTTCTGGAATCTTATAGGCTTTGCTTGGACTGTGAAAACAGTTTTATTAGCATGCATTTGCATAAAACCAAGGCAAAAAACATGTAAAAAAATGCAGTAAAAATACCCTTTGTGAACATATCCTTAGTGTCTCGGGTTGTGAGGAGATAACACAGGACCTTGGCTCCTACACTCGCCCTCAGGCTAGCGGGCCCTAACTCTCCCTAATCCCAGAGATACTTATAATGGTGAAGATGTCTGGGCCGTCTTCCTTGCTCTGCTCCTGGCCAGCCCTGATCTAAGACCCCCTCTCCCCCACCCCCTGGGGATGACCAGGACAGAAGTGGTTGAACGCACAGATAAGACAAACGGGGAAATCAAAAACTACAATCACACAACTACCGCACAGAGATATAAGACAATACATGATAAGGAGGAAATAAAGAGCAAAGAGGAAAAGCCAGACAGTGAGAGGATTGTCACAGGACACGAAGCAGTACACAATAAATCACCAGCAACAGAAACACAACAGCACATGGACCAGTTTAGTATGCGTTTTGGATGCGTTTTTGTCAGTGCGTTTTGTAAAGGAGAAGATAGAACAAATAGAATAGATAAGACAGAACAAGAACAATAGATAGAAAGAAATAGAATAGCTTGATAGAGGGATAGCTAGCTTGGACAGCTTTTTTTTTATTTTTTGAGATGAAAAAAATGATATGGGGTCCCCCCCCCCATTTTTTATATCCATCACAGGAACAGCTGCAGGCTGCAACCCTCAGCTGTCTGATGTACCTTGGCTTGTTATGAAAAATAGAGGGGATCCCACACTTTTTTTCCTTTTTTTCAATTATTTGATTTACTTTAAAAAAAAAAAATGACGTGGGTGCCCTACATTTTTCTAAAACCATTCACGGTGCAGCAGACACCTTGGGGCTAATATTATTAGGGTGGGAAGGCCCATCGTCATTTGGCCCTTTCCAGCCTAAATATAGCAGCCCACAGCCACCCCAGAAGTGGTGCATCCATAAGATGTGCCAATTCTGGTGCTGGGCCCGGCTCTTCCCCTTGCCTTGATGCAATGGTAATCGGAGTAATAAGGAGTTAATGGCAGCCCACAGCAGCCACTAAGTCTTAGATTAGTGATGGAAGTGCTCTATGAGACCCCGCCCCATCACTAATCTGTAAGTGAAAGTAAATAAACACGTACAAAATCCTTTATTCGGAATAAAATACAAAAAACACCCTCTTTCACCACTTTATTAACCCCAACACACCCTACAGGTCCGAAGTAATCGACACGAGGTTCCATGGCGATGAAGCTCTGCTACATCCCTGTTCTGTCACAGCAAGCACCATAGAGCATGACTACCCGCTGACAGCAGACAGAGCTGCACGATAAGAATGAACTCAAGCAGTAGTGCGGGGCCCACTGTTGTGACATCAGAGGTTTACCCGAGTCTCATTGCGCAGCTCTGTTTCTGTGTTGTGGCCTGATTTGCTGTCACAGTTGAAGGATTCCAACTGTGACCAGAATCACCTGAGTGACTGCACCGCTGATCGCACTGCTCACTTCAGTCACTCAGGTGATTTGTTGTCACAGGTGGAGGATTCCAGCTGTGGAAGCGGCTAACCCGAGTGATGTCACTGCTGATAGTGCAACTCATTTCAGTTGCTGCGTGGAGCTCACAGCGGGCAGTATTCTGTGGCGCTCGCTGTGGGTGTCAGATGTAGCAGTGCTGGAAGCGTCATGGGACCTCATGTGGATTACGTTGGACCTGCAGGAGTGTTTGGGGGGTTAATAAAGTGGTGAAAGAGGGTGTGTTTTTGTTTTTTAAGTCAAAGAAAGGATTTTTCGTTTTTTGTGTTTATTTACTTTCACTTACAGATTAGTGATGAGGAGGTGTCTCATAGACTCCTGCCATCACTAAGCTAGGACTTAGTGGCAGCTATGGGCTACCATTAACTCCTTATTTCCTCCGATTGCCACTGCACCAGGGCAATCGGAATGAGCCGGGTAAAGCCCTGGGACTGTCGCATCTAATGGCTGCGACAATTCCGGGAGGCTGCTGGCTGATATTTTTAGGCTGGGGGCTCCCAATAACGTGGGTCTCCCCAGCCTGAGAATACCAGCTACCAGCTGTGAGGCTTTACTTTATCTTGGCTGGGTATTGAAATTGAGGGGAACCGCATGCCCTTTTTTTTTTTTTAAATTATTTATTTTACTGTATGACATAGACCCGCCCACTGGCGGCTGTAATTGGTTACAGTCAGACAGCTGTCACTCAGCGTGATGGTGCACCTGACTGCAACCAATCATAGGCGCTGGTGGGTGGAGGAAGCAGTGAATATGAAATGAGCCTAATGACCGGCCGGCACTTTCAGAAACAGAAGAGGCCGCGGGAGCAGTGACAGCCACGCGGCGCCGGTGAATGGTGAGTATGAAGCGGAGAGACTGAGAGAAAGCGGGAGAGAGAATGGAGAAAAGTTTGTGACCTGCGTTTTTGTTGACAAAAATGCATCCAAAACACAACCAAAACGCAGTGCAAATGCACAATATTTGTGAAACAAAACGTTGCCTAAAAAAAAGCAACGTGCGGATGGAAATTTTGATTTCTCATAGAATTTGCTCGAGAAGCAAAACGCATGTAGTTTGTCAATCACACAGTGCAGTTTAAAGTGCAACCAAAACGCAGGAAAAAATGCAACGTGCGCACATGGCCTAAAAGTGTCACATTATTTATTCTGTATGGTGGACACTGTAAAGAAAAGTTAAAATTGTGTAAAAAAAAAACCCCAAAAACCTGAATATGTGGTGTGGTAACGACCGGCTATGTTGTAAATGGCTGCTACGTATTGCAGAGGCAGAGGTTCATGGAAAGTGGTTCATTTTGTGTCTTAATAAATCGGCTGGACTATTTAAATAGAAAGCCGTTCCTGTGTGCCTCAATCTAGCAGCCAACCTAGTATCCCCTATCACGTGCAGTGAGCGTAGCCTCACGCTGACCAGTAGTGTCATTTTTACATTGGTGTAGACAAGGTTCACTTTTTCTGGCAGTTTTATGCCATTTTTCAGGTAGAATCCATCGTATGCACATACCTTTATCCTGTGCTCTATGCTGTGCATCCACATGTATAGCATTGCTGTAGCAAGACGAGCCCACTTAATAATAAACATGGGCATGTCTCCAAAAACACAAGGTGGGCACAATGTCTTCGGCACTAAACTGGCATATTTTCACTGTGCAACCTTCAGTCCATGGTTGCTTTTGGAAAAGACCCATGAGAACAAAACATCCATAACTAAATTCATTCAGGTGTGTATTAAGAAAAGGGAGTAACTTTAGGGGTTTTCCGCTGTTTTGGCATGTCCAGGCTCTGCAAATGGCGTCCGCTATTCCAGCAAAATCTGCACTTCACAAGTGTTACCAACTTCTCAATACTTCTCAAGGTCAGAGGTATCGATCAAATCAATATTGACATCTGGGGAAGGTTCCGTCAGAAACTAGTCCAACTCGAATCGAGATGTATACGGACCCTGAACACACTGCATCCAATTGGTCTTTGCAAAAACATTAGTTTCATCCCATTTTTGTGATGACTAGTGGTCGTCTTAGGAATATCTTTGTTTTTATATCAGTTATATATATACTTTTTTTAATGAGTATTTATATATTGCAAAGGCATTGCTCACCATAGCTATATGAATATTGATGTGCTCTTCTGAACAGTTCACAACATGGCTGTACATCCATCTTCTACAATATTATACTGTTATTCTAACCATCATGTGCATAATTGCAGTATTCTTATGTATATCAACTGATTGTGAACTTGAAATTTTGATATAGTGGCAGTTCCTGTAAGTTTTGTATTGACAAATGGGTCTCTTATCGATTTTGTTTATATAAAGGAGTTCCATCCAATATGTAATGCCCATACATGCGTCACCACACTGTACTGCCCCTGGTAGAGACATCTGTTCTCTCAGATACATGGCTGTCATGCGGTGTCCGCCTCATCCGCGGATCATGCTGCTGTCTTCCAGGGCTTGCACACACCTCTCAGGCCTCCTGGGAAAGCCCATGCGCTCGGTAAGACCCCTTTTCTTAAAGGACCAGCGCGCCCTGACCCTAAGTGCCTCTCAGGTGAGCTGAGAGGTTTCAGGTATTTAAGGCACCTTCCCCTTAACACTAGAAGTCCCAGAGAGGGGTCATTTAACATTTGTGCGATTGAAACCCTTTGGAGCTCGAAATTCCTGGGACTTCTAGTGTTGAGAGGTGCCTGAGCAATGATGTAGTTACGCTGCTAGTTCTCAGGTCTTTAAGTGCTGCTATTGCTGCTGCTGTTACAGTCATATGAGTTATTTTTTCTTTATAACAATTTGGGTTTTTGCAACCGCTATTTCAGCTTCATATATCTAATAACTCATGGACTCAGTAATATTTATGGATTGGAATGAGGTTTATTGTACTAACAGAAAATGTGCAATCTGCATTTAAACTAAATTTGACAGGTGCAAAAGTATGGTCACCTCAACATAAAAGTGACATTAATATTTTGTAGATCCTCCTTTTGAAAAAATAACAGCCTCTAGTCGCTTCCTGTAGCTTTTAATGAGTTCCTGGATCCTGGATGAAGGTATATTTGACCATTCCTGTTTACAAAACAATTCCAGTTCCGTAAAGTTTGATGGTCGCCGAGCATGAACAGCACGCTTCAAATCATCCCACAGATGTTCAATGATATTCAGGTCTGGGGACTGGGCCATTCCAGAACATTGTAATTGTTCCTCTGCATGAATGCCTGAGTAGATTTGGAGCGATGTTTTGGATCATTGTCTTGCTGAAATATCCATCCCCTGCGTAACTTCAACTTCGTCACTGATTCTTGGACATTATTGTCAAGAATCTGCTGATACTGAGTTGAATCCATGCGACCCTCAACTTTAACAAGATTCCCGGTGCCGGCATTGGCCACACAGCCCCAAAGCATGATGGAACTTCCACCAAATTTTACTGTGGGTAGCAAGTGCTTTTCTTGGAATTTTGTGTTTTTTTGCCTCCATGCATAACGCCTTTTTGTATGACCAAACAACTCAATCTTTGTTTCATCAGTCCACAGGACCTTCTTCCAAAATGTAACTGGCTTGTCCAAATGTGCTTTTGCATACCTCAGTCGACTCTGTTTGTGGTGTGCTTGCAGAAACGGCTTCTTTCGCATCACTCTCCCATACAGCTTCTCCTTGTGCAACATGCGCTGTATTGTTGACCGATGCACATTGACACCATCTGCAGCAAGATGATGCTGCAGGTCTTTGGAGGTGGTCTGTGGATTGTCCTTAACTGTTCTCACCATTCTTCTCTGCCTTTCTGATATTTTTCTTGGCCTGCCACTTCTGGGCTTAACAAGAACTGTACCTGTGTTCTTCCATTTCCTTACTATGTTCCTCACAGTGGAAACTGACAGTTTAAATCTCTGAGACAACTTTTGGTATCGTTAACCTGCACAACTATGTTGAATAATCTTTGTTTTCAGATCATTTGAGAGTTGTTTTGATTAGCCCATGATGCCACTCTTCATAGGAGATTCAAATAGGAGAACTACTTGCAAGTGGCCACCTTAAATACCTTTTCTCATGATTGGATACACCTGCCTATGAAGTTCAAAGCTCAATGAGGTTACAAAACCAATTTAGTGCTTCAGTAAGTCAGTAAAAAGTAGTTAGGAGTGTTCAAAACAAGAAATTGATAAGGATGCTTATACTTATGCACCTGTCAAATTTAGTTTAAATGCAGATTGCACATTTTTTGTTAGTACAATAAACCTCATTTCAATTCAGAAATATTACTGAGTCCATCATTTATTAGATATATGAAACTGAAATAGCTGTTTCAAAAACCCAAATTGTTATAAAGAAAAAAGGTTAACATTAATAGGGGTGCCCAAACTTTTTTATATGACTGTATTGTGCTACATTCTACTGCTGACTCATTTCTATGTTTCATTGATATCCTACGCTGCTGCTAAGATCATCAACGCTGGCTACCCGCTACAGCTAGTATGCTACCCACTGCTGCAAGCATAATGCCCGCTGCTGCAAGTATCCACATCGGTCGCTATTGGTGTATCCATTCATCCATCCATACAGCTCTGATCCACGACTCTGCCTGTTGCTGCTGTCACTTTAATCAGAGACTGTACTGTATCAGTTGCGCCAGCTGTTGAGGTACTGTAGATGCATTTGTGGCTGTGCTCTGTTGGCCACTTACCAATGTGTGTACCTGCTGCCACCTCCAGTGGCAGTAGTGAAGACTCGGCGATCGGTCCAGTTCACTCCCCAGGCAAGTGAACGTTACCTTCGGTCCAGTGGACTCACTAATACCTTGCTCACCCCATGAGCATAACACCAAGTATATAGTGGATACATGTAGACATTGATACTCTATTCTCCCTCTTCCTCTTGTTCTTCTCTTCTACTTATTCTTTATCTCTTTCCTCACTCCCATCCTGCCTCATTTTCTATTTAGTATTGCTATATATCAGCCATGTCATAAAGCCACATGAGTAATGATATGCACTTATTGAAGTGGGCTCCTCCTTGATACGGATATTTCTATGGCATAGTCACCTTTATTAATCATTTTACACTATTATTTATTTATGAGGACTGGGGAAGGGCACCAGTCATATATCATGCCTACATTTATATTATTTTGTGTCCTTATACTGTGATATAGAGATATAAAAAAATCTATTTACATAATATAATGCATACTGAATGATATGGAACAGTGTTATGGCTTTTCTCTTTTTTTTTTTTTTCTTCTATTTTCTTCTTCCTTTTTTTTACCTTCTAATTTCTGTCAGTGTCATGCATACTATATGGCATATATGCTATATGTACAATTACATGTACTTCTTCTTTGGGTCTTCCCTCTGGTGTAGACATTGACTATGACATGGTGTCCCTTGGCAGGTGGTCCTCTGCTATTACAGTATTGGTTTCTACAAGTGGAAGCCTGTCAATCATATCCAGTTATGTGCACGTTTGCGATTTCATCATGTATTTACAGATATTATATTACAAATGGGCAAGATATTATGGTCTTTAAATTGGTTAGTCTCTTTCTTTGAGATATTTTAATCATATGTCAATCTTTCATACATGTAATATTTTACATGTAATTGTCTTTAAATATACAATGGAGTGCAAAATGTTAGGCACCCCTAGTCAATATTACTGTTATTGTGAACAGTTAAGCAAACTGAAGATTAAATGATCTCTAAAAGGCATAAAGTTAAAGGTGACACATTTCCTTTGTATTTTAGGCAAACAATAATAATCTTTTACATTTTAGTTATTACAAAAAGCAAAATGGGCTGATGTACTAATAAAGATTTGTGTGCTTCGATAACTTTGACAAATGTTTTGGACCTTAATTAGCCTGTTAGGGTTATGGCTATCATCAGGGTTATGGCTATAATGATAACCGCTATCATCATTAGGAAAGACTAGGTGAAGCAAATTTCACAGCTTTATAAAAACCCAGCCTCCTCTAACTTTATGCCAAAAAACAGCAGCCATGCATTTTGGGAAAAATGTCCCGTGGAACGATGAAGTTAAAATAGAACTGTTTGTCCATAATGATCAAATGTATGTGTGGAGAGAAAAGAGCACAGAATTTCAGTAAAAGAATATCTCACCAACCATTAAGCATGAGGGTGGATCAATCATGTTTTGGGGTTGTGTTGCAGCCAATAGCACCTGGAACATTTCACGGGTAGAGGGAAGAATGGATTTAATTAAATTTCAACAAATTCTTGATTCAAACGTAACACCATCAGTAAAAAAGCTTAAGTTGAAAAGAGGATGGCTTCTTCAAATGGATAATGATCCTATAAACACGTGTCAAAATTCACAATACACTACCTAAAAAGGTGAAGGTTTTACAATGGCCCTTGCAGTCCCCTGATCTGAACATCATTGAAAATCTGTGGCTAGACCTCAAAAGAGCAGTGCATGTAAGATGACCCAGGAATCTCACAGAACTGGAAAACCTTTCCAAGGAAGAATGGAGGAAAATTCCTGAAACAAGAAATGAAATACTCTTGGCAGGCTACAAAAAGCATTTATAAGCGGTGATACTTGCCAAAGGGGGTGGTACTAGGTATTAATGATGCAGGCTGCCCAAACTTTTACATCAGCCCATATTCCTTTTTTGTTAACTTAAAAATGTAAAAGATGAAAATTTAATTTTCTTAACTCTTCAGAATAACAGTAATTTGGACCAGGGGTGCCCAAACCTTTGCATTCTAATGTATCAATGTATAATCATTACCAGACGTTAGCAATATATTCCAATATTGGAAATCTGATCGTATACAAGGTTGGCCATTTGAGAGAGGGGAGCCAGCATGATCTGAAAATGGCCATTTGGTAGACTTTAATGGCAGTCTCACAAACTAACGGGCATGAAATAGCTCAATGCTACTTTTCTGGCCATAATATGCAGTACATTATGTTGTGAGTGTCATTTTTATGTTTTTGCAGGTTTTGTTTGTTTTTTATCAGAAATAAAGAGAAATAGACAAGTATTCTATCAGTACTTTATAAAGAATATATTTTATTGCTATAGGTATCCCTTCCTATACTACACGTCCCTGAAAGGGGTTGAATAAAATAAATATACATTATATATATATACAAACACACACTATATATATATATATATATATATATATATATATATATATATATATAAAACCACATACAGTTAGGTCCAGAAATATTTGGACAGTGACACAATTTTCGCGAGTTGGGCTCTGCATGCCACCACATTGGATTTGAAATGAAACCTCCACAACAGAATTCAAGTGCAGATTGTAACGTTTAATTTGAAGGTTTGAACAAAAATATCTGATAGAAATTGTAGGAATTGTACACATTTCTTTACAAACACTCCACATTTTAGGAGGTCAAAAGTAATTGGACAAATAAACCAAACCCAAACAAAATATTTTTATTTTCAATATTTTGTTGCGAATCCTTTGGAGGCAATCACTGCCTTAAGTCTGGAACCCATGGACATCACCAAACGCTGGGTTTCCTCCTTCTTAATGCTTTGCCAGGCCTTTACAGCCGCAGCCTTCAGATCTTGCTTGTTTGTGGGTCTTTCCGTCTTAAGTCTGGATTTGAGCAAGTGAAATGCATGCTCAATTGGGTTAAGATCTGGTGATTGACTTGGCCATTGCAGAATGTTCCACTTTTTTGCACTCATGAACTCCTGGGTAGCTTTGGCTGTATGCTTGGGGTCATTGTCCATCTGTACTATGAAGCGCCGTCCGATCAACTTTGCGGCATTTGGCTGAATCTGGGCTGAAAGTATATCCCGGTACACTTCAGAATTCATCCGGCTACTCTTATCTGCTGTTATGTCATCAATAAACACAAGTGACCCAGTGCCATTGAAAGCCATGCATGCCCATGCCATCACGTTGCCTCCACCATGTTTTACAGAGGATGTGGTGTGCCTTGGATCATGTGCCGTTCCCTTTCTTCTGCAAACTTTTTTCTTCCCATCATTCTGGTACAGGTTGATCTTGGTCTCATCTGTCCATAGAATACTTTTCCAGAACTGAGCTGGCTTCATGAGGTGTTTTTCAGCAAATTTAACTCTGGCCTGTCTATTTTTGGAATTGATGAATGGTTTGCATCTAGATGTGATTCCTTTGTATTTACTTTCATGGAGTCTTCTCTTTACTGTTGACTTAGAGACAGATACACCTACTTCACTGAGAGTGTTCTGGACTTCAGTTGATGTTGTGAACGGGTTCTTCACCAAAGAAAGTATGCGGCGATCATCCACCACTGTTGTCATCCGTGGACGCCCAGGCCTTTTTGAGTTCCCAAGCTCACCAGTCAATTCCTTTTTTCTCAGAATGTACCCGACTGTTGATTTTGCTACTCCAAGCATGTCTGCTATCTCTCTGATGGATTTTTTCTTTTTTTTCAGCCTCAGGATGTTCTGCTTCACCTCAATTGAGAGTTCCTTAGACCGCATGTTGTCTGGTCACAGCAACAGCTTCCAAATGCAAAACCACACACCTGTAATCAACCCCAGACCTTTTAACTACTTCATTGATTACAGGTTAACGAGGGAGACGCCTTCAGAGTTAATTGCAGCCCTTTAGAGTCCCTTGTCCAATTACTTTTGGTCCCTTGAAAAAGAGGAGGCTATGCATTACAGAGCTATGATTCCTAAACCCTTTCTCCGATTTGGATGTGAAAACTCTCATATTGTAGCTGGGAGTGTGCACTTTCAGCCCATGTTATATATATAATTGTATTTCTGAACATGTTTTTGTAAACAGCTAAAATAACAAAACTTGTGTCACTGTCCAAATATTTCTGGACCTAACTGTACCTATATAAAGAACACCCTGCTGTTCATTTGAAAATTTACAAAATTGTGATCCAGTTATAAAAATGATATGATATCTTGAGCAGTACTTATCCTTGAACACTGAAGAATACTGCTAAAGAGCGTTAACACTGGAAACAAATGAGTACTGCACTAAAACTTTCTTTTTCAGGGTACATCACCGCATGTGGATATCACAATCAGCATGATAATTAAATATTTTGTTGGATTTGTTTGGGATTAAATGATATTCCAAGGTCAGATTATTTCAACATCGTCATAATCTTCATTTTCCGAAAGTACTTCAATGTATTCCAGGTCTTTATGACACACTGTAAAAAAATAATTCTAGATTATATAAAATGTAGAGGTAAATACAGAAGGTAGTTATCCCTCACCCTAGTTTAACAGTGTTCTTATAAAAAATGTTAGCATTATTTATTACTGTAGTGGGGTGCCTTTATATTGAACTACAACTTCAGTATTTCCATAATATATTTACTAGTATGTGACAGTGCTGATCATGAAAGTGTTGTTTTCCACTCATGGTCAGGACGATGGTTAAACAAAGGCAGGCAACATCTTGTCTACCTGGGAGGGTGCAATTTGAAAACAAAATTGCTATCCTTGGCAGCCGGCATTCAGTGACGTGAGAGCAGGTGCAAGGCACGGAGGTGAGCAGAGTCAGTGACTTACTAACACAGCTCACCAACCACTTTCTCTGCCTTCATACTGGCTGCTATTCCCTCTTGGCATTCAATTGTATTTGCATCTTTAAGACTTGGACATCATTGAAGATGTCAGCAATGTAACAGGAGCATAGCAGCTCTAATAATTTCCCTGCTCAGATGGAAATGAAGCCTGCAACGACAAGAAGCTTGAAATAGGTGAATGCAATCTTATTTTTCCTATATTATTTGGCCTGTGAATTGGATAGTGTGCCATCATACTATAAGGGGAGCTGTGGGGGCCATCATATTGTGTGAGGTACTGTTGAGGTCAAAACACTGTATGGGGATTGTAGGGTCCAACATATTGTATTGAGGGCTGTGAGGGATGTTCTGTATAGTTGGTTGTGAGAGAAATCATACTGTATGGGAGGACTATGGAAAACCTACTGTATGGGAGGACTGTGAAGGACATCATACTTTAGAGATTGCAATGGTGGTATCATACTGTATGAGGAGCTGTGGTGACATCATACTATGCATGATTGGCTATGGTAACCACCCTATTATGTATGGGTGACTGTGGTAACAAATCTATATGAGGGGACTGTGAGCCACATCATAGTGTATGGGGGTGCTGTGGAGGACATCTTGTATAGGTGGCTGTTGAAGACATTATACTGTATTAGAGGGTGGTTGAAAGCATACTGTTTGGGATGGCTGTGAGGGACATCATACTGAATAGAGGGCTGTGGGTGCCATCATACTGTATGGGAAGCTGTGGTGATCATCGTACTATGTATGAGTGACTATGATGACCATCCTACTATGTATGGGTTGCTGTGGTGACAGTACTGCATGATGAAGGGGCTGTCATATTGTATGGGGGATGTTGGGCCATCATACTGTATGAGGAGATGCGGGCTGCATCATACTACATGGGGCACTGTGGCAGTTCTATCATGTCGGTGGGTGCGGTGTGGTATGTTGTACTGTGCATAAGCAGCTGTGTGTGACATAATACTCTACGTAGGAGGGGGCTGTGGGTGCCATCCTATTGTATTAGTGCCCCTTCTTTATACTATACCCTCATACAGTCCCCCACACTATCTTTTCCATATTGTGCACTCTTCACACTCTCATCCCACACAGTATGATTATCTTCAGAGCCCCCTATATAGTATGGTGTCCAACACAGTCCCCATAAAGTATATCTACCACAGTCCCTTATATACAGTAGGCAGTCCACCACAGCCAGCCATACACAGTATGATGTACACCACAGCTCACTATATACTATGATGACTCTCGCAGGCTCACCTACAGTATGGTCACCACAGCCACCATATGGTATGATGTCTCCCACAACCCCCTATGCATAGTAGAATATCTTCGCCAGCCCTCCATACAGGATGATGGCCTTCGGAGGGCCCAATACAGTATAGTGTCCAACACAGGCCATTATATTCAGCATGTTCTACACTGCCCCTCATACAGTTTGATGTCCCCCATAGCCCACCATACAGTATGGTCACCATTGCTTCCATGCACTATAATGCCACTCACAACACCCTATGCATAGTATAATACTATATGATAATAATATAATAAGCCTCCCACATAATGTAATGTTCCCAACAGTCCCTCAGAGTATAAAACAGGGGTGGGGAACCTCCGGCCCGCGATGACCTTTTCTGCGGCCCCCGGGGCAGATTCCCGGTGGCTGCGGTGCTCGGGCATCCACTCATCTTGTCTATTGCCGGCCGGCAGACAGACAGTATTGGGTGGTGGGACTTTCTACCTCCCTCTGGCTCCTACATGCTCCCTGTGAGATTGCAGCTATAAGCAGAGTGATGGGGGAGGGGCCAGCACGGCACTAAGGATGCTGTATAGTGCCGTGCGTTCTGCCTCTCACTCTCAGTTCTGTGCACTCTGCCTCTGTGCTCGGCTATTCAGGTCTAGCACTGCAGAGGAGAGAGAAGACGAGAATGAAACCAGCCCTTGAGCTGAGCTGCTGCATCCATCTTGCATCAGGCAGGAACTTGTGCTGCACCTGATCTTACAGGGCAACTAAGCAGCAGGTACTTATAGCTGAGCTAAGTGTGTTTGTCTAATATATACCACCATATATCAAATGTATTTGTGACTTCAATGTCACAAATACATATATAGTAAACTATAATAGCAAAATCTGTGTTCCAAAAACCAACCAGCGCTCCTTCCTGCTCAGCCCTTACATGTAGCCAAACAGTAATTTCTGATGACATTTATAGTGTTTGGGGAGAAATTGCGCAATAAATTTTGGGGTCCAATTTCCCCTTTTAATCCATCTGTAACTGAAAAAATTGCAGCTAATAAAAAAATATATTTTTTTTTACAATCTCAGAATCATTGGGATCGGTTAAAGCGTTCCAGAGTTGTTACCCCATAAAGTGACATTGATTACATTTTTTTTATTTTAAATTCTTTATTTTAAAGACCGACTCGAGAACATACAAGATAACAACTGCTCCACAAAGAGCAGAATAACAGATTTCAAATATTTAACATTGACATGTAGCCCACCCTTCCTCTCCCCTGTACATGTCTAGTTACTGCAACTGCTCGAGTCAGGCCCAGTTTAATCCTTTTATGAACCAACCCAACAAGGGTAGAATACAGAACATAGAAAGAGAGTGCAAAGCCCAAAAGAATTTAGAACAGGATAAGAGAAAGAGGAAGAAAGGGGAATGAAGGGGAGGGGAGAATAGGAGAAGATAGGGGACAAAGAAGTGAGAGGAAGGGAAAGCGAGAGAAGAGAGGAGAAAGAAGAGAAAAAAAAAAGGGGGGGGAGGGGGGGAGAGTGCTCCTCCAGAGCCTCACAGCAGCCGTGGAGCAGCGAGTAATCTGGCGAAATCCGCCGAGTAAGTGAACTCCAACCATGGGAACCAGGTCCTACGAAAACCTTCCTGACTGTCATTGAGAGAGGATGTCAGGTCCTCCATGTGCCTTAGGTCGTTAACCCTTGAAACCCACTGTGCCAGTGTGGGGGGGGGTAGAAGACTTCCAGCCAAGCGGGATGCACGACCTGGCGGCCATTACCAGAAATCTAAGCAAAGAACGCTTGTATCTATGAGCCGGGAGTTCCGATAGCTGTAACATGAACAGTTCCGGACCCAATGTCTCAGCCGTGCCGGTCACCAGTCTAATTACCTCCCTCACTTCTGACCAAAACCGTTGCAAGGAAGGGCAAGACCAAAAGATGTGCACGTAATCGCCCTCCCCCGAGCCACACCTCCAGCAAACGGGATCGACTGAGGGGAATATCCTATGAAGTCTGGTCGGGACTCTATACCACCTAGTCAGCAGTTTGAAGTTGGCCTCCAACATTCTGGAACTGATCGAAGTTTTATGTGCCATCATTAGGACGTTGTTTCGTTGCGTGTCTGATAGAGCCGTCCCAAGGTCCCTTTCCCACTGCCGCAAATAAACCGGGGTGGGCAAATCTCCCGGGTCTGATAGTAAATTGTATGCCAGGGAAAGTGAGTGCCGCAGGGCCCCCTCTCCCAAGCACAATTTTTCGAATCTTGTGAGAGGCCCAGCATACCGGGCGAAGCAGGGAAGGGAGCTCAAGAAATGCCTCAACTGCATGGCCCTCCACCTCCCCAGGGGGTCCGGAGGCAGGAGACCACATATATCCGAAAGAGATAGCCAGTCACCCTCCTCTCCCATCTGGTAAGCTCTGAATCTGCCCCCCTGTACCCAACTCCGAAAAACTGGGTCCGAGAGGCCAGGACGGAAATCCGGATCTCCTATAATTGGTGACATGGGGGAAGGCAACGGCAGGAGGAGGCGCCGAACCTCTCCCCTCGAACAGCATTCCAGAGTAGCGCCAATGGTGGGGTGAGATCTCAGAGAAGCCGGGAAAAAACTCCCGACCCAAGGCATGGCCGGTAAATGTACCTCCGAAAAGCTCTGTTCCAGGGCGACCCATGGTTTCATCCTAGAGTGACGGCACCAGTCCAGAACCCTAACCATATGTGTGGCCCAGTAATATTTTTTCATATCAGGTATTCCCAGCCCTCCCCTACGCTTAGGTCTGCACAATAGGGAACGGGAAAGTCTCGCCGGCTTATTCGCCCAGATAAATTTAGTATATAGTGAGGCCAATTCCTTGAAAAAAGAGCTCGGGATCTTAATTGGCAGGGCCTGGAAGAGGTAAAGAAGTCGTGGTAATATATTCATCTTCAATATTGCACACCTCCCAAACCATGTGAAAAGACCCCTCACCCAGTTTGCGCAGTCTGTTCTAATGGACTGCAGGAGAGGGAGATAGTTCAGCTTATATAGTTGGCAATTGTCCGCTGCCAGCTGGACCCCCAGGTACCTCAGAGAGTGATTAGCCCACTTAAACCCGAACGCAGATTGAAGCGAAATAACATGACCTTGGGGGAGAGATACATTCATAGCCTCCAATTTTGACATGTTAATTCTAAAATTAGAAAGAGAGGAGTATGTTTCCAGCTCTCTCAGTAAATTGGGCAGGGAGACCCGAGGGTTGGTAATAAAGAAAAGTAAATCGTCCGCGTACGCCGCGATTTTGTAGGTGGAACCCGCAACTGTAGGGCCAGAAATGTCAATGTTACCTCTAATTCGGCTAAGCAGGGGTTCCAGGGTCAGGATAAAGATCAGGGGTGAGAGGGGGCATCCCTGCCTTGTGCCGTTAAGAATGGAAAATCTATCTGAAAGGAGACCATTCACCCTGACCGCGGCAGAGGGGTTGCTATACAGAGAGCATATCCACCTGAGCATCATCCTCCCCAACCCCACCTCCCGCAGAACCTCCTCCATGAATATCCAATTGACTCTGTCGAACGCTTTTTCTGCGTCGGTCGACAAGAGCATCAGGGGCAACCCTTCCGAATTAGCCCTGTGGATTAAGTTCAGCGCCTTAGTGGTGTTGTCCCTCGCTTCCCTTCCCATCATGAACCCAGCCTGGTCAGGGTGGACAATCCCCCCCAGCAATGGAGAGAGTCTCTCTGATAATATTCTGGTGAAGAGCTTCAAGTCTGTGTTGAGGAGGGAGATGGGTCGGTAACTAGAACAAGAGGTAGGGTCTTTACCCTCTTTAGGAATGACTACTATATTAGCGGCCAGAGAGTCTCTCGGCAAGTGGACTTTTTCGGAGAGTGAGATATTGTTAAAGGCCGAGAGAAATGGGGGGAGCAGCATGGAGCCCATCTTTTTGTAGTAAAGCAGGGGGAAGCCATCCGGACCAGGGGCCTTACCAGTAGGGGAATTTTTAATTGCAGCCCAGTACTCCTCCTCTGAAATGGGTCTTTCCATGGCGTCCGCATCCTCCGGTTTAAGGTGTTTCAAACCGGAGTTTGAAATGTACTTCTGGATACGCTGCCGTAGTTCCGTCCTGGCCCTCTCCGACTGCCCCCCATCTATTGAGTAGAGAGAGGAGTAAAAGTCTTTAAAGGCGGAGGCAATGTCTTTCGGAAGAGTGGCCCACCTGTCGCCAGAAATGTGCACTCTAGGAACATAGCCCCTCGCCCTCTGGATCCGGAGGGCCCTAGCCAGGGTCCTGCCACTTTTATTGCCATATTCATAGAAATGCCGCCTGCACTTAGCTAGCACTCCCTTGGCCTTTTGATATAATAGGGACCTGAGTTCCTCCCTCTTCCTGGCCAGATTGACGCCCACGTTCCCTCCCAGAGACCCCTTATGTATTGCTTCCAACTCCCTTATGTCTGCTAGGAGAGATGTAACCTCAGCTTCCCGTTCCCTTTTCAGACGGGCCCCATGTTTAATGAATAATCCCCTCACAACACATTTGTGAGCTTCCCAAACAATGTTGGGGGACATCCCCTCCCCCCCACTACAGTTCAAGTATTCCGTCAGGGCCTCCTTTATTTCTTGCATTGTCACCGGCTCATTGAGTAGCGAGGTGTTCAATATCCACTGACCCTGCCTCCCGATGGGACATTCAAGGGACAGAGTGACCGTGATCAGCGCGTGATCAGAGAAAGATATGCACTCAATGGAAGCATCCACCAGAGAGTGTAGGTCCCCATGTTTAATAAAAAAGAGGTCCAACCTAGAATAGCAGCCGTGCGCTGCAGAATAAAATGAAAAGTCTTTGTCTGATGGGTGCAGCAATCGCCAAGTGTCTATCAGTTGGTGGTCATGTAGTCCCCGTCTCATCCGCCGCAGCGTCATGTGTGGAATACCGGACACCCCTTTTGAACTGTCTCTCAACGGTTCCAACACTACATTAAAGTCACCCCCGAGAACCAGAGTGCCCTCCGAGAATTCCTCTATCTTCTCAAGGTACCGCAACAAGGTGGGACATTGGCCCGCATTAGGCAAGTATACTGCCACGAATGTGAATATCTGAGTAGCTATGCGTCCCTTGAGCATCATAAGCCTACCCAGGTCGTCTGTCTGAGAGTCTAACAATTCCCAAGGGAGCGTACTGGACATGAGGATGCTCGTTCCCCTAGATCTAGGATCAGGGGAGGGTGAGTGGTGCACAATGGGGTACCTTCTGTCCGAGAGTCTGTAGGGTTTAGCTTCACAGTAATGTGTTTCCTGGAGGAAGGCTACCTGGATTCGGTTTTTCCAAAGAAGGTTCAGCAGGATGGACCGTTTCTCCGGGCTATGAAGGCCCTTGACATTCAGTGAGCCCACTCGCAGTTCGGCCTGCCTCTGTTTCCCCATTCTCTGTCGCGAGACCCTAGAGGAGCAAACCAAGAAAAAAGAGGGGAAGGGGGAAGGAGAAGAAAAAAAAAAAAAAAAAAGAGAGGGAAAGCTGGTAAAAAGAGAGGAGGGGTAGAAAAAGTAGGAAGTAGCTGAGACCCTTTAGCAGGGGGAAGAGAGAAAGGCAAAAAGTTCAGAGAAGAGAACAAGAAAGTGGAAAAGCAGCAGGACTGCCGCTCGCAGTACCAGGGACCAGCCCAGGGACTACTAAGGAAAAGATAGGGACAAGAACTGACATGCAACCAGAGCGCAAACCCGCGCCCCTCTTATTAGCACTAAATGACCCCTCTCCCCGACGGAGAGGAAGGGTCAGCCGGTTAACCACCCACACACCCCACCACCCAGGATGAACTCGGTAAAGAAAAACATCCCCCCCCCACCCCCGAACCTATCCTAGACATTGCCATAGAAATAGAATTTTCAAAAACTTTAGACAATAAACTATGTCCAGAGAAAACTAGCCCAAGGCCAGGACTCCTGCTTAGGAGTCGTAGAGACGAAAGAGAGCCTCCCAGCTCCCCGTTCTTTGACTCCGTCTCCCGTCGAAAGCACCTCCGTCTCACATCTTGGACCACTCCTTCCTCCCAGCAGCATCCGGTACATGCCAAGTCCCTCAAGGGACACCGCTTTGAGCAGAACGGGTGCCTCCCTTCCTCCTCCGCGGCCCCAGGGGTGCCTGGGGTTCCCACTCCAACCAGTCCGGAATTGAGCAGTCTGGTATTCCCAGGAAGGCAAAAAGATTAGGAAGCTCTGAGTGCCTCCTCAGCAAAAACACGGAGTTCCCCTTGCGTACTATCAAATGGAAGGGATGGCCCCATCTATATGAGGCGTTTGCTTCTTTGATGCCAAGCAGGAGAGGATGAAGCAGGCGTCTCATATATAGTGTGCGGCTGGAGACATCAGGAAATAACTTCACCATGGCCCCATCCATCTCCACCGGTCCATATGACCAAGCTCCCTGTAGGATCCTTTCTCTGTCTCCATAATAGTGCAAACGACATAGTACATCTCTAGAGGAGGGGACTGATCTAGGGCCCGGCCTTGCGACTCTGTGAATTCTGTCGAAGAGGTAGGTAGCCTCCAAGGGGCGATCAGTGACCCGGTTGAAGATGTTTAAGACTTTAGTACGCAGGAGTTCCTGGGGCCAGTCCTCCAGTATACCCTTCAGTCTGATATTATTTCTTCTGCCCCTGTTCTCTTGATCATCCAAGAGCAGGGCAAGGTCTCTGATGCGGGCATTGGATGACTCACAGTCTCTCTCAATCCTCTCCATTCTGCTCTCCAGGGACTCCTGAGCCTGCTCTGTGGCCTCAATTCTGTCCTCCAGTACCACCATTTCCTCCCTCAAGGCAGACAGCGCCATCTGCTGGAAGGATTCAATTCTAGCTACAACGTCCTCCAGATCTTTCTTGCTGGGGAGGGCCAAAATAAGCTCTCTCAAGGCTTGTATGTCCCCCTGTGGGGGGCCAGCATGCATGTTGTTTAGTATAGCCTGAGGTTCCGTGTGCCCCGTGAGCGGGGGGGTCCCCTGTGTGCAGAGCATGGCAGGTATCCCCGGGTCTGGTGATCCCCTCAGGGCCCCCTCACTATCCACAGCAGCGTGCTGCGAGGCAGGCTGAGCAGCCTCCCCCCTCCTCCAGTCCTCTGTACCTGGGCCCGCTCCGTCCAGTGCCACCGCCGCCTCTGTCCTCCGTTTCTCTGCACCGCTGATCCCCTGCACTGCTGCACAGGCTGTGGGAGAATGCCGAGTGGCTCCTGGGGAATCCCCCGCTGGAGGACGCCACGCGCCCGCCGGCGCCATCTTGCTCCGGGCCGCCTGCGGAGGTTCAGAGCCCGGCGCCGTCAGGAACCTTGTGAGGCTCCCCTGGGGTCTCTGACTCGTCACCGGGGAGGCAGAAGCGGGCGCTACCCCCGGTCTCTTCTTGGGGGCCATCCTGGGTAAGTGGGGGCTGCAGGATATAATAGAATTAGGCTGTGAGCGCAGGAGCTCTGGGATCCAGCGTCCTCACGCTTCCATGTCAGGACACGCCCCCCTGACATTGATTACATTTAAAAAATTTTAGCCTGGTCATTAAGGTCAAAATTGGCTCTGTCACTAAGGGGTTAAATGGTAAGTACTGTATGTGGTAATTTATTTACTGACAACAGCTCCCACAAAACCTTAAAAAATAAGACATCTGAAAAATGTTACTCAGTATTATAATCATAGTCCTAGACATGTATGTCATCCATACCTGTAATGTTTCCAACAGAATCATAGGACGCAGAAGAATATCTGCCATTTTTGTTGATTACATTAAAATCTGCATCATATTTGTGTGTATTATATTCAGAATCTGGAAAAACAAAATTATATATTTAGATAACTTTTCCAAGCTGGGAGGTTAACTCCTAAGTGTCACACACCTGTCCTGGGTCCGGGCTCTGCTCCCTTTACCGTGCTCCATTTAACTCCCTTGTGCTATTTTGCAAGTAGCCTGACATGCTCTCATATAACCTTCTACCTAGGACTATATAAGGTCTACAAAAACAGACACCTGTGTATTGATATTAAGACTTTTAGTTTGTCTCTGCACATTGACCTGCTCCCAGTATCTCAGTTACCTGTCTACAGTCTCAAGGACGTCTCCTGCCTGCCTGCGGTTTCCAATATCTCAGATACCGATCTGCAGTGTCCTGGACATCTTCTGCCTGTGGATTCCAGCATCTCAGCTACCTGTAGCTGATCTCCAGGACATCTCCTGTGTGCCTGTGATTTCCAATATCTCAGCTACTTTTTTGCTATCTCCTGTACATCTAAGGCTATGTGCGCACGTAGCGTAATTACATGCAGTTACGCTGCGCTTTGTAGCGCAGCGTAACTGCATGCGTCCTGCGTCCCCTGCATAATCTATGGAGATTATGCAGGAGCCGTGCGCACGTGGCGTATTAGAGCGCAGCGCTTCGGCTGCTGCCCGAAGCGCGCGTTCTAAGAAGTGACATGTCACTTCTTCGTGCGCTTTGCCGGCAGCTCCTGCTCTGTCTATGGCAGGAGCTGCAGGCAGAGCGCATGGAATCGGCTTTTTTTTTTTCTCTACGGACATTTTCTGCAGCGATTTGAAGCGCACGTGTGCTCTACAGATCGCTGCAGAAATTTCTGCAGGGCTAGTACGCAACGTGCGCACATAGCCTAAGTCTGCAGCTTCTAGTACTTCAGCTACCTGTCTGCAGTCTCCAGGACATCTCTTTTGTCTGTAGCTTCTACTTTAGTATCTCTACAATAGCTGTCTGCTACGTGCTTCACCTGCCTGCTGCACTGACGCCTGTGGCCAGTATGCCTACCTGGACCTTGAGCTTGGAGAAGCCACCGCAATAGGGGATCCTAACACTAAGGGGTGCTTTGCACGCTGCGACATCGCTAGCCGATGATAGCGATGCCGAGCGCGATAGTACCCGCCCCCGTCGCACATGCGATATCTTGTGATAGCTGCCGTGGCGAACATTGTCGCCAGGACAGCTTCACACACACTTACCTGCTCTGCGACATCGCTCTTGCCGGCGACCCGACTCCTTCCTAAGGGGGCGAGTCGTGCAGCGTCACAGCGACGTCACACGGCAGGCGGCCAATAGAAGCGGAGGGGTGGAGATGAGCGGGATGGAAACATCCCGCCCACCTTCTCCCTTCCTCATTGCCGGTGGACGGTGGGCGCAGGTAAGGAGATGTTTGTCGGTCCTGCGGCTTCACACACAGCGATGTGTGGAGCTGCAGGAACGACAAACAACATCGTACCTGTAGGACACACCGACATTATGAAAATGAACGACGTGACGCGATTTTTGACTGTTTCACGCTCGTTCATCGTCTCTCCTAGGCTTTACACGTTGCAACATCGTTACCGGCGCCGGATGTGCGTCACTTTCGATTTGACCCCGACGATATCGCAGTAGCGATGTCGCAATGTGCAAAGTACCCTTTAGTCCCCAGTCATCTCTCTCCAGTCCATTGATTTATATACAGCTGCTGCGATCAGTCATGTCCTATCTCAATCCCTGGCCCCCAGCATCGTCAGTTTCCAGAGAAGTTTTCCTAATCTCAGCCTTTAAAGCACATCAATCACCAGGATTTTTGAATATAACCTAAAACCAGTGCTATACTGGCACTATCAGGCTGATTCTCTACATACCTTTAGTGGTCAGCTCAAATATATAGGTTTTGAAATCCAAGAAAGTAAAGTTTATAAAATCGGCAGCAACTTGAGTGACAGCAGCTGAGGATAAGATAATAGCGGGGGGTATTCATAGTTATCCCCTCCCCCTGTTAGAATTAGCATAAGTATGATACAATTGATTTAACTTTCTACTACCAGGATCTGTGTGAGGTCATACTCATGTGACCAGAAGGGGTGGGGCCTCAGCCAACAAAGCTGGATACCAGGTCACATTGGTATGACCTCACCACAGATCCTGGTAGTGAAAAGTTAAATCAATTGTATAATACTTATGCTAATTCTAATGGGGGAGGGGATAAGTATGAATACCTATAACCCCCTTCCCCCCGTTATCTTATCCTCAGTTGCTCTCATTAAAGAAGCTGCCGATTTTATAAAGTTTACTTTCTTGGATTTCAAAACCTAAACATTCGAGCGGACCACTACAGGTATGTAGAAAATCAGCCTGATAATGCCAGTATAGCACTGGCTTTAGGTGATATACGAAAATCCTCCTGATTGGTGCGCTTTAACCTTCCTGAGCCATGTGATTATTCAAATGCATTGTTATCTCTATATGTAATTATAGTAATAGAAGTGCAGATTTCAGAACATACACTGGCAGATCATTAATGAGTGGGAGCAGAACTAAGCTCTTGGTTCAAAAATAACACTCAATAAGGAGTGCCCTCCCTCTAAGCAACCAGAAGAAAAGAGACTGTAGAGTTCTGAGCTGCTCAAGAGACAACTTGGACAAAAAAATTGTAGAAAAAAGAAGCGCAAATAGGGTCTTACCCGGTAGGAAGATCGATAATTTACAAAGGGGTACACTTACCTTTCAGGGTTGTGAAAGTCACAACCCCTTGATGCACTTGTGATGGTGGTGATCAGCCGCAACCCTGAGATGTACACATAAGTATCCAGAGAAGAAGAAATCTGGTTAAATGCCGCGGTACACCACAGGATCCAATTATTGATGTAATCCCTTTATTATTTATGCAGGTGTACGCGTTTCTGAGATATATCCATCTCCTTCATTAGGAACGTATCGTAACGAACGATTCCTTTTGAATGTCCTGATGAAGGAGATGGATATATCTCTGATACGCGTACACCTGCATAAACAATAAAGGGATTTCATCAATAATTGCATCCTGTGGTGTAGCGCGCATTTAACCCAATTTCTTCTTCTCTGGATATTTACAAGAGATAACTTGAGAATACCCCATTAATAGTGTAATACTCACGTATTCCTTGTTTCAGAAGAATGACTGGCTCTTTGTTTACCGTGGCGTACATTTGTTGGTTTGTAATAACTTTTGCTGTAATGGTATCTGCAAATAAAACCAAGAAATTAACAATCCATGTATAAAATCTCTATCATCTTAAAAAAAGAGAAATATTTTCTCAATACTCTAATAGTAATGTGTGATGCCATTTCTTAATGAGTTTCTCTCATGAAATATCTGTCCAAATTACCTTTTTAAAATATATAGACGAAACAGAGAGGGTTGCTTACTCAGGGTCCCTTTCCTTGAGCTACAACAGTGAGATACACTGCATTCGCTAAGGTTGGGCACTGCTTTTTGAGAGTATCTGTCGCGCCCAGGAATATGGGGTACTTGGTCCGGGGCAGTGTATATCTTGGGAATGTCACTTTGGTGGCTGTTGCCCGGTTCCGTACCCTGGGCCCTTTTTGTAAAGGGGAAATATTTACAGGGGATTAGATTAGGGTTCATACGTGACGCCACTTGCGGTGTTGCAGCTATGTAGATGGAGCCGCTGCTGCACAATGTCCACTACTGGGGCTGGAGTTAATGGCAGCCTGGATGGTAGACCCTCCACAAGCAGGGCCAGGCCCCAGAGGGTAAGTGTAATGACGGGTGTCGGAAGAAGGTAGTGCACACAAGGGGATCAGTGCAACTGGTTCTTTACTCACTTTCTGGTGGTAACTGGTCACCCGAGACTGGCTGGTTTCACCTTCAGGTCCCCTTTGTCCCAGTGCCAATGTAGTAATCTGGTACCTTCTTCCCCTGCACCTGTCTCTGGTTAGTGGGTCCCCGTGGTGTAGAGCAACTGGGGTCCCCGTCTGGTTGTGTTTCTTTCCACTGCTGTCTGTATGACGGTATTGTGAACCCTGTGGGGTTGGAGTCTCTGGTCCTGTCCTCGTCTCTCTCTTTGCTACTGAGTCTCGGATTTTTAGGGTCAGTGAGGTCCTTGATGGTCCCCCTCACTGTACATGTGTTATCAGGCCTGCCTGGAGCTTTAAGCCTGACCTAGGGTCCTGTACCCCGTTGGTGCGTAGTTCCGAGAATACTCCACCGTACTCCACCGGCAACTACTCTCCTGGGCACCAGGTTACTGTCAACTCCTCGTCAGTGCGTCTCCTCACGTCCACCTTCACTACTCGACTCCTCTGTACTGACTGTCCACTGTCTGCCCCTCCCACCTGGTCAACTAGTGGACTAACTCCACCTCTAGGTGGCCATCCATTGGTCCGACCCTAGATTTGCACCATTGTATGGGGGATTGTTGGGGAAAACTGGGATTACCTGGAGTTGTTGTGTGTTACCGTCACTAATCTTCCGGGGCCCTAAGGGGTAGGCCCTGTATCCTGGTGAGGATGCAGAACCTTGTAGCTCCCTGATTCAGGGGCACTTCATATACATGCATAAATGCTAAACTTCCTGTGCACTTGATTTTATTTTTCAATACAATTGAGGCAAATGTATGCAATGTGTATTGACTAAATACAGCTCTGGCAAAAATTAAGAGACCACTTCCAAATTTTCAGTTTTTCTGATTTTTCTCTTTTTAGGTATATTTTGGAGTAAAATGTAAATTGTTCTTTTATTCTATAAACCACTGACAACGTCTCAATTTCCAAGCAATACATTTTGTATTTATTCTGAAAATGAGAAATGGTCAAAATAACAAAACAATGCATTGTTTTCAGACCTCACATAATGCAAAGAAAACGAGTTCATAATCATTTAGAAACGACAATACTAATGTTTTACCTCAGGAAGAGTTCAGACATCAATATTTTGAGGCATAACCATGATTTTTAACCACAGCTTTCATGCATCTTGGCATGCTTTGCACCAATCTTTCACACTGCTTTTGGGTGACCTTATGCCACTCCTGACACAAAAATGTAAGCAGTTTTCTTTGTTTGATGGGTTGTGACTATCTATCTTCCTCTTGATTACATTCCAGAAGTTTTCAATAGGGTTCAGGTCTGGAGATTGGGCTGGCCATGACAGGGTTTTGATGTAGTGGTCCTTTATCCACATATTGATTGACCTAGCTGCCTACGCAGAATGAAAAAACTTTTTTTTCCAAGATAGCCTTGCATGCGGCTTGATTCATATGTCCTTCGCAAAGTTTAATCTGCCCAATTTCTAGAGTAAGGTAATCCTCTCTGATGAGTCTAACTTTTAAGCTTTGCCCAACACCTGGTCATCTAATGGTTAGACGGAGACCTGGAGAGGCGTACAAGCTACAATGTCTTGCACCCACTGTGAAATTTGTGGAGGATTGGTGATGATCTAGGGATGCTTCAGCAAGGCTGGAATTAGGCAGATTAAACCAAAAATAGAAAATACCAAAAAGCTTTACATACTGTAGGTCTCATCTGTCCACAAGATGCATTCCCAGAAGGATTTTGACTTACTCATGTTCATTTTGGCAAACTGCAGTGTATCATATTGCAGTGTATTATAGTGCGATCATTGACCTTTCCTTGCGTCTGCGCATTTACAGTACTTTGAGCTACCTTCAGCTGGGCAGATCAAAGTGTGCCTGCGCAGGACCACAATGCCACCCTGTGTGTATGATGTAGGACGCGTCCTCCACATGGGGCTGGAAAAAAAAAGGATGATCGCAGAAGAGAGGAGGCGCCAGACCCACGAGCAGCAATACCCATCAGACTTGACCACCCCATAGGTGATTATAATAAAGGTGTTTTTACATAATACAGAGCGGCCTAGGCAGTTATGTACAGCGAGTCTACTGGTGGTGGTCGCAGCTTATAAGGGACAAATCTGGTGACAGGATCCCTTTAACAAAGGCAAGAAATGTAGGGCCATTTCCCATCTTCTCAAGGACCATTCAAAGAAAGTTCCATTCCACAGTGTCAGTGTTCGTGCATCCAATGCTAACACCACCCTTGTTCCAGTGCCATGGGAACTCAATTGTATATTTTAAAAAAGCCTTCTCAGATTATTGCTGTGTTTTTGTTTGGCAAAAACCTGACTGGTCACTATGAATGATTTCATTAATAACATTGGCAGGTCTATCTGCCAAAACTTTGGCTAGCATTTTCATGTCTACCGGGACAAGAGAAGTGGGTCTGTAGGAATCAGGGGAGTTAGGATCTTTTCCCTGTATGAGAATAAGAACAATAACCTCCTCCATCAAAGATGGAGGGAGATGGCCTGTATTGTGCACCTCTTGAAATACCTTTAGTAATTGAGGCAGGAACAACTCACCAAAGCTCTTATAGAATTAATCAGGGATTCCGTCCAATTCTGGAGCCTTCTAATTAGTGAGTGACTGCATCGCACTTATCAATTCCTCCAGGCTAAGGGGTTTCCCAAGTGCCTCAGTCACTATCCTTCACAGCCTAGGCAATTTTATTTTTGGTAAATATAGTCCCATTTTGGATTCATTATTTAGAGGAGTATAACGTGGAACAATAACTATAAATAACCTTTAGTATATCCCAATTCTCTGTTATAGCTACCTTATTTTTATCCGTTAATCTTAAAAGTTACGAGACTCCTCAAGGGCCCTAATAATTGGGACGAGAAGGTGTTAAATACTCTCTCGCTCCTCAAAATACTGTATTTCTGCTTAATAAAAAAGCTTTTATTTTCTGCTCTCTTTAATGAATGATCAGTGTATAATATCTGAGCTTCTTCCCAGTTACATTAAGTTCTATCCAAGGGAAAAAAAATATGTTTCAAATTATCCACTTCATCTTGGAACATTTTTGTTGCTTCTGTAGATTTTGTTTTAAATGCGCATAGCTCTTTAGAGAAAACGCCCCTAATATACACCTTCATTGCATCTCATAATATATCAATGGGAGTCAAGGCCGTACTTATAGCAAAGTACTCCTGCAAGTATTTTAAAATGAACTCCCCCTATATTAGGCGCAGCTAAAAGGGATTAAGTCACCATGGTACGCCCATTTTACCAGCCTCTGCACCTAGGCTTAGCTGAACTCTAATAGATGACTGGTCTGAGATACTCCTAGTCAAATATTCCACATCCGCAACCAGTGGCAACATAGGCTCAGAACCAATGTCCAGATCTATCCTAGATAGCGTGTGATAGGAGGAAAAGCAGGAATATTTTTTTACTTTAGGATTTCCACATATCAAGATAACCCATCTCATTTAGTACCACTGCCATTGAAGTGGAAGAGGCTGATTCAGCAATATCCAGTATGGAATTTATCCCAAAATGGATGCATATTCAAGTCCCCAATAATAAGAACAGGAACAAAGAAGAAAGTGGCGATAAATGAAAAAAATATCTTTAAGAATTTCGGCCCAATAAGGGTGAGGAACATACATAGCGATAATAGTTATATTATGGATAGAGCAAACGAGACACACATAGCAACCCTCTGTATCTATAGATGACTTAAAAGGGAACCTGTCACCAGATTTGTCCCCTGTGAGCTGTGACCACTACCAGTAAGCCCTTATATACAGCATTCCAGAATACTGTACAGAAGAGCCCAAGGCGAGCTATACAACAACAAAAACAGCTTTCATTATACTCACCTGCGGGCGGTCGGATCCGGTGCTTCCTCTCTTCTTGCGATCACCGTCCTCCTTCTCTGCTCCATGTGGATGACACGTCCTGTGTCATCTACACAGAATCCTCCATTATACTCCTGTGCACGCGCACTTCTTTCTGCTCTGCTGAGGGCAGATCAAAGTATTGTAGTGCGCATGTGCGGGCAGTCTTCAACATTTTCTCCTCACTTGTGCATTACAGTACTCTGCTCTGCCCACAGCATGGGAGAGAGAAGTGTGCGTGCACAGAAGCGCAATGGTGCACTTTGTGTGGATAACATAGGACGCATCATCCACAGGGAGCTGGGAAGGAGGACGATGATCGCAACAAGATTGGAGGCACCGGACCAAAACCAATGATGCCCATCAGACCGGACCACCCCATAGGTAATTATAATAAAGGATGTTTTTTATGTTATACAGAGTGGCCTGGGCCCTTATGTACAGTATTCTAGAATGCTGTATATAAAAGCTCATTGGCGGTGGCCACAGCTTATAGGGGACAAATCTTGTGACAGGTTCCCTTTAATATAGGTAAAGGGAATGGATCAGTGAACCAATATACTGATCCCAAGAGCATGAGTTAAGTATACTGAATGATAGGAATAGCCTACCTAGTGGTGACGGAGCTTTAGCATTCTATCTTATATCAAATGTGTCTCAGAAAAACAAGACAATCACATTTACCTTTTCAGCCACATTATCATTCCACAATATCTGAAAGGACTGAATAGCATTATACTGTTTATATGAACAGTTACATTATCTTTGGACATAGCTTGTGTTACAGAATTATATAAGCCCCTAAACCTGTAACCATAAAACCAAAACTGAACATAGAAAACCATAATTGCCTTCTTTAAAAAGGACAGAGGCGGTCACTAATGACTGGTCAACAAGGTAAACAAGCACCATAAGTATTTTAGCATAAATGTGGAAAATTCTTTATCATAGCCATCCTGCAACTGCTTTTATATTGATAGATATCAAGCTAGAACATATCAAAAGTATAAGTAGAAAAAAAGGGGTCATAGGCCCTTCGCTATATTCACTTATCTCTGTGGAAAGCAATATAAATTAACGCCCATCTTAGCGTAGCCACCCTTCATTGGAGTATATCCACAGAAGAGCTTCCTTGGAGGATTTAAATATATGAACTTTGCCAAAGGCTGTGTCTCCGAACCCAACAGGTTAAAACATTGCATAGGAAATGTCCAGAGTACACAGGTATTTCTTTACAGTCAGGGCCAGAAATATTTGGACAGTGACACAAGTTTTGTTATTTTAGCTGTTTACAAAAACATGTTCAGAAATACAATTATATATATAATATGGGCTGAAAGTGCACACTCCCAGCTGCAATATGAGAGTTTTCACATCCAAATCGGAGAAAGGGTTTAGGAATCATAGCTCTGTAATGCATAGCCTCCTCTTTTTTCAAGGGACCAAAAGTGATTGGACAAGGGACTCTAAGGGCCGCAATTAATTCTGAAGGCGTCTCCCTCGTTAACCTGTAATCAATGAAGTAGTTAAAAGGTCTGGGGTTGATTACAGGTGTGTGGTTTTGCATTTGGAAGCTGTTGCTGTGACCAGACAACATGCGGTCTAAGGAACTCTCAATTGAGGTGAAGCAGAACATCCTGAGGCTGAAAAAAAAGAAAAAATCCATCAGAGAGATAGCAGACATGCTTGGAGTAGCAAAATCAACAGTTGGGTACATTCTGAGAAAAAAGGAATTGACTGGTGAGCTTGGGAACTCAAAAAGGCCTGGGCGTCCACGGATGACAACAGTGGTGGATGATCGCCGCATACTTTCTTTGGTGAAGAAGAACCCGTTCACAACATCAACTGAAGTCCAGAACACTCTCAGTGAAGTAGGTGTATCTGTCTCTAAGTCAACAGTAAAGAGAAGACTCCATGAAAGTAAATACAAAGGGTTCACATCTAGATGCAAACCATTCATCAATTCCAAAAATAGACAGGCCAGAGTTAAATTTGCTAAAAAACACCTCATGAAGCCAGCTCAGTTCTGGAAAAGTATTCTATGGACAGATGAGACAAAGATCAACCTGTACCAGAATGATGGGAAGAAAAAAGTTTGGAGAAGAAAGGGAACGGCACATGATCCAAGGCACACCACATCCTCTGTAAAACATGGTGGAGGCAACGTGATGGCATGGGCATGTATGGCTTTCAATGGCACTGGGTCACTTGTGTTTATTGATGACATAACAGCAGACAAGAGTAGCCGGATGAATTCTGCAGTGTACCGGGATATACTTTCAGCCCAGATTCAGCCAAATGCCGCAAAGTTGATCGGACGGCGCTTCATAGTACAGATGGACAATGACCCCAAGCATACAGCCAAAGCTACCCAGGAGTTCATGAGTGCAAAAAAGTGGAACATTCTGCAATGGCCAAGTCAATCACCAGATCTTAACCCAATTGAGCATGCATTTCACTTGCTCAAATCCAGACTTAAGACGGAAAGACCCACAAACAAGCAAGACCTGAAGGCTGCGGCTGTAAAGGCCTGGCAAAGCATTAAGAAGGAGGAAACCCAGCGTTTGGTGATGTCCATGGGTTCCAGACTTAAGGCAGTGATTGCCTCCAAAGGATTCGCAACAAAATATTGAAAATAAAAATATTTTGTTTGGGTTTGGTTTATTTGTCCAATTACTTTTGACCTCCTAAAATGTGGAGTGTTTGTAAAGAAATGTGTACAATTCCTACAATTTCTATCAGATATTTTTGTTCAAACCTTCAAATTAAACGTTACAATCTGCACTTGAATTCTGTTGTAGAGGTTTCATTTCAAATCCAATGTGGTGGCATGCAGAGCCCAACTCGCGAAAATTGTGTCACTGTCCAAATATTTCTGGACCTAACTGTATATCCATAAAGTGTGCTCTCTTTCTGAACCTCTGCAAAGAAGTCTGGAAATACGGATGCCCTCCATTCCTTACTGATCAAATTAGGATGATCTTTGTCCTTGTGTAGTACAATGTCCCAATCTTTAAAGTGGAATAGCTTAATCAATACAGAGCGAGGTGGCACCACGGATGGAAGTGGACGCATCGGGACCCTGTGAGTCATTTATAGGGCAAAGGAGGGGGAAAGAGTAGATTTTCCAAAATATTTTAGGAGACAAATTTCAAAAAAGGTAACTGCATCTCCTCCTTCTGCTCTTTCCAAAGCCAAACAACCAGATGCTGTTCCTTCTAAGGCTGTATTCCAGGTCATCCATCTTATTCAAGAGCATATGAATATTTTCTGCATTCTTTTTATTTTAGCATCTTTCTGGTTGACAGGGATTAGGTCCACTAATGCACTCACTCTTCCCTCTATTCCTTTCATTCTCTCATTTATTCTTTTTAGATCTCTTTTTATTAAGGACATGTCCTCTTTAAAACTACACATATGCATATTGAATTAGGGCAAAGTGGTGTTGCAGAGGGAAACTGCTGCAAATGAATCCATTGTGGTTGATCCAGTTTGAAAAGACTTCCCTTCCACATCTCCAAACTTAGAATCCAGCTGCACATCAGCGCTGCTGCTTGGCAGATTTTCAGGGGAAGCAGGATGACCAGTGTTGAAGAGAGGTGACTTTATAGTGCCCCACGGGGAAGGTGTTTTAACCTACTTATTGCCGGGCCGGGGGTGCAGATCCTCTGCGATGTCACAGGGTGGCCTGGCCCGGTTCAGTTACCCCTTGGTGTACAGGAGGGGAGGAAAGGCGGTGGACAGGAGGCAGGACGGAGGATGGGGGTGGTTGTGACAGGAAAGTCTTTTGGATGATCATGACGCCACCTGTGGTACGCAGCCAGGGATGGGCCGCTACTGCGGGTGCTGCTCTCCGGGGCTGATAGTGAGGGTCGCAGCCGGGATGGTGTCGCTCCCCCACAGGCAGAGCGGAATTACCCCGGGGAGAATGGTGAATGTCGGATCGTGGTAGCCCAGATGGTGCCGCAGCGCTGGACAACGGCGGCGGTAAAGAAGAGGCAGAAACAGGGGCTACGGATTCAGGTCTTTTTAGTCACAGGTAGTTCAAGCGCTTCCCCAGAGCACATTTCTCCGCCACGAAGGGCTCCAGCCAATCCCGGATCCATGAAAGGTCAAGTCCTGTGTGTGTTTCAGCATGTGAGCCCTATCCTCCTTTGATGCGCTAAGTATCGGACCCCCGAGGTGTGAAGCACTTAGGGATCCTGGGCTCAGTAAAGTGTCCCATTCTGTATGCTGAAAGCGTGGTTCCGTTATGGGGCCGGTCCTCAACCCCAGATCCTATATGCTATTTGCTGCAGACTCGGTGGGACGGGTCCGGTGACTTTCTAGCCGTTCCCCGCGACCCTTGCAGAGTTGGTAGATAACGTGAAGTATATCTGCCCTAGGATTCTGTATCCCAACAGCGCCAGTTCTGTGGAAGCAGCCACCTGCTTCTACCCAGCGACCATGTTGAGCGCCTTGGCCCACAGAGCTCTACGTGACACAACCGGTCAGCTCTGTGTCTGAAGCTGTTCTCTCTTGTTGTAGTTGTGTTGTGTGTTCTGAGCGGTTGCCTCCAGCCACTGCCACCGACTGGGTCACTACTCTCACTAAGTCAACCTGCTCTTCCCACTATGTGCTCCTGACTCCCCCTGGTGGTTGCTTCTCCCTGAGTCCCTGGTTCCAGGGGATCGGGGAGCCCCTGGTGTGGTGGCGTCCTGTAAACCCACCGCTGTAGTGACCCCCTACTGTGATCTGACCCTGACCCAGTCCCCATTGGGAGGGCAACCCAATGACTGTATGTTTGTGTGAGTGGAAACCGGCATCGACCTTCCCTAGATCCGGGATAAGTACTGGGAGTGCAGTACCCTGTGGCATGTGAAGCAGCAGGGGCGCCACAACTCCATCTTAGGGAATGTGCCCACAATCCAGACATGCTGTGCCTTGGACACAGCATGTCCTCTCCTGCAGAGCTGCGAGTGCTCTTCACAGGAGACAATAGCGGCCCGTGCCCACGATCAGGGTTCGGGCCGCTGACGTCTTTCTTTCTGTTCTCCCTGCGGAGAACATTCATGGCTCCACAGCAATAAATTGACATGCAGCGGCTTGGGAAGCCACAACACATATCAACTTGCACTGAAGGAAAACCAAGCACAGTGGGCATGGAATTTCTAGAAATCCCATCCCCTATGCTTGTACTGTACAATATAGCATTTTGGAAGCAGCGAAAACAGGCTACATCCAAAACACTGTAAACCCTGATGGCGGGTCTTGCTCTGTCTCATGTACACCCGGATCCCCCTGCTGCTCTCCCCACTCAAAAGCATTCATGGGTCCTTCAGGAGACACCCTTGCAAATTGCTCCATGTGCACTCATTTGCCGAGTCAGTAAACCGGCTATCCTGCTCACTGCTGTTTTTGCAGGCACACAAACAAATCCAGGGCTTACAGGAGGCTTTGTAGTCAGAGATATGAGCATTCACATGGTGTTTGCTGGATAATTGCAGTATTCTTGCAGGACCTCCTCAGCACACGTCTGCTCATCACTCCCTGCGAGACAGAGCCCTACAAATAACCTAATTTACCTGATTAGTGCAGAAATGCTTCAAATTCTCTGCAATATTAAAAACGCACCAATTACTCATTGCGGGAAAGTAGTCTAAGTTCTTAATGCAACTCTATGAGAGCCAGAGCAAGGCTGGAACGAGGCTCGCATAGAGATGCATTGTGTAGTGACCTCCGACGAGCTCCAGCTAACACTGGAGCTACCAGCATGTCACAAATCAATGGAGACCAATAGATAGAAGAAAAACCCACTGAAGGGTGAGTAGATTACAGGGGTCAAGGGAATAACAGTTAAAGCACCACTGCAGCGGTGCAATAATAATAATAAAAAAACCCAATGCTGGAGTGGTGCTTTAACAATTGATGATCTATTATAGGATAGGTCATTAATATGATCCAACCCTATCAATCTCCTGAAATCTACTCGTGGAACCCTAAAGTCTCATAAATTGCTTAGTGGCTATTCATTTGAATGGGAGATAAACAGCTATCATCGGCAGTGGCCACTAAGTAATGTATGGGGTTGCTGTACATTTGCACATTCGGCAGCTGCTGGTGTAAATATCAGCTAATTGACAGGGGGTGTTGGATCCCCATTGATCTTAAATTATTGAACTATCCTAAGTCCTCAACATTCCCATTTAATTATATCAACAGGTGCCAAAAAGGCCATTAAAAATAAAGCACATGAAATACGTTTTTCAATACTGTAATCATGTTTATCATGTATCTCATAGAAATGTATAACCCACTTTTTATATTTCTATGTAAAAAATCAATACCTGTGTTGTGTTCAACAGAATCATAAGACGCAGATGAAAATCTGTCATTTCTGTTGTGTACGTGTAAATTTAGATCATATTTATGTGCATTATATGCAGAATCTGTGAAAATAAAAGTATATATTTAGATAACTGTTAACAGGAATATGTCCGCAGGATTTTACTATGAAACCTAAGGGCAGAATAATATACAGCACAAAAGCCTGATTCCAGTGGTGTCACTTATTAGTCTGTGTGCTGTCGTTTCAGAACAATCAGTGTTTTATCATCAGGAGCTGGAAAATGCTGGATTAAATTGCTTGCAGCCAGACCAGTTAATCTGTGTAACCCCTCAACACCCCTACCACTGATTGTCAGCTAACTGACAATTTACAGTGTACACAAGAAGCTGCAAATCAGTAGTGATGGTGGGGTTTCTGTATACACTGCTCAGCTTTCTGCTACATCAACAGCAGAGAAAACAGGGATTGTATAACAATTTCATTAAAGAAAACCAACCATCCGGATTTTCACATATAAAGTAAAGCCAGTACTATACTGGCACTAGGATGCTGAATGTAACCATACCTTTTGTTCAGAGATTGGATGTTGTATTTCAGAAATATGTGCACGTAAAGTTCCAGCAATGCACTGCTATTTGAGTGACAGGTGCAACAGGAAGGGAGTATGTGTGTCAGATCTTGCTATCTATTCCCGTCCCTGTCTGCCTGCCTGCGCCGGAATTAACGTCTATGACGGCGGCAGGGGGTGGAAGGCCAGGCAGCCAGACAGGGGCAGGAATAGACAGCAAGACCCGACCCACATATTCCCTTTCTGTTGCACCTGTCAATCAAATAGCAGTGCATTGCTGGATCTTTACTTGCACATATTTCTGAAATAAAATACCCAATCTTTGAACAAAAGGTATGCTTATATTCAGCATCCTAGCGCCAGTATAGCACTGGCTTCACTTTATATATGAAAAATCCTGCTTTGTTGGTGTTCCCTTTAAAATGAACCTGTCAGGTGCAATATGCACCCAGAACCACGAGCAGTTCTAGGTACACATTACTAATCCCTGCCTAACTGTCCCTGTATCTAGTAGCATAGATAAAGAGATCTTTAGAAAAAGTATTTCTAAAGATCTTTTATCGTATGCTAATGAGCGAGGGCAGTAGCCCCAAGGGCATTGCTTCCCTTGCTAGTCGCCCTCATTAGCAAGTTAGTATGCCCCTGTGTGCCCCTGTGGGTGTACTAACATGCTAATGAATGCGCAGCGTCAGAGGATGATCTCACTCACCTCTCCGCTGCCATCGCCGTCCAACACTGGAATTCAGCTCCGTGCGTATGACCCCGGAGTTTCGGTCATGCGCACTATGAAGCCGGGTGTACACGTCCTGGCTTCAAACTGAAGTAGTGCACATGACTGAACCTCCGGGGTCATGCGCACTGAGCCGAAATTCAGCATCAAGCAGCGATGGCGGCGTAGAGGTGAGTTAGATCATCCTCTGACGCTGCACATTCATTAGCCTGTTAGCACGCCCACAGGGGCCCACAGAGGCATATGTTGTGAATACGTTTTCCAGTTTGGTGCTCCCTCTTGTGGTCAGTGCTGGCGGTGCAGTTGATGTGTGGAGTGAAAGCGACACACCTATAGAGGAGTGGCAATCCGGGTCAGATTGGGCTATTTAACTTGTTAGCTTTCTCTTGCTACTTACCGGTGGTCAATTGCTCCTGTGTGTTAAGGACATTCTGTATCCAGCTCCGCTTACTTCCAGAACTACTCTCAGATAAGTGGTCTTTGTACCTCTGCTGTTTGTTTTCCACTTTCTTGTTGCTTTTTCTGCTTTAATACTAATGCTTGATTCCTATTTTGTCTGTGTGGAGTTCGTGGTGGAATGGGATCATTCCCAGCTGGGAGTGTCTGTATACTTAGCTCCATGATTGTGCAAGGTTTGTGTTTGTCATGCTTCGTATTAATTCAGTCCCTCATCTGTATTAGTGTTTTTGGATCCCAGTAACATCTGAGTGCTGGTACAGTGGGGGATAGGTTGTGTGACCTCCAGGATTTTTTCATATCAGTAGTACTGGTATATAGTAGGGTTTTTACGGCTGCAGACAGTTGCTCTTTCTTATTCTTTCCTATAAAGATAGTTTGGGCCTCACCTTTGCTGAATCTGTCTTTTCTGGCTTTGTATTGTATTTTTCTATATCACAGTAGCCTTTACATGTGGGGGGCTATCTATCTATCTTTGGGGACTACTCTGAGGCAGATTAGCTTTCTTATATGTCTATCTGTGAGGTTATTTATTTCTCCGGCTTTGTCGAGGCGTTCAGATCATTGTAAGCATGCCCCACAGCTACTGTTAGTTGTGTGTCAGGATTAGGTCTGCAGTCCGTTAAGTTTCCAGCCACTCTCTTACCTTCTTGGGATTCCACATTTTTTGATCCTCCTCGATCCCTGAATCATAACAGGCGTACTAACATACTAATGGAGCCGACTAGCAAGGGAAGCAACGCCCTTGGGGCTACAGCCCTCGCTCATTATTATCCACGTTAAGAGCTTTAGAAATACTTTTTCTAAAGATCCCTTTATCTATGCTACTGTATACAAGGACAGTTAAGCATGGATTAGCAATATGCACTCAGAACTGCTCGTGGTACTGGGTGCATATTGAACCTGACAGTTTCCCTTTAAGGAGTCCAGTAAGTGATACATCGCTGGAAACAAGCTCTCTGTCCCTACGTCATGCTGCTCTCAGATTACATAGCAAAACCCTGGTGACTATTCCCTTTAAGTCTGTAAGCAAATGTTTTCTGATTATATTTATGGTGTAGTACTCACGTATTCCTTGTTTCTGAGGAGATGCCACTTCTTTGTTTACAGTGGCGTACATTTGTTGGCTTGCAATAACTTTTTCTGTTATGGTATCTACAAACAAAGCCACAGAAATAGTTAGCAAGAAATGCACAGAGACCGTCTTGAAACAATCTAATGGTAATGTCTGACGCCATCTCTTAATGGGGTATTCTCATGTTATGAAATTGGTAGAGTTAGGCACCATGATAATAAGCAAGTTTGCAATTGATTTGCTTTTTTTTTTATTTGCCTTCATTCACCTGCTACGAGAGTATATTGTTAGCTTATTTGTATGGTGATCCTCCACCACAGAGCATGGCTAAGTATATGCAGAAGGCTTGAGTCACACTTTTTTTCACGCTCAAGGATTACATGGTGGAACACAGGGGAGTGAGAGGATTGTGAATTTGTAGGATTGATAACAGGGCAGGATCTGACAGAGAACGTAAGGAAGGTGAGCAGCTAATTGTTGTACAGAAATATATTGGCTGGAGAGAACTAACTAGGATCTCAAGAGTTAACTCCTCAGCCTGGCATGTAACTTCAGCTGGAGTCACACTTGTGTTTGGCTCGCTCAAGGATTGCATTGCATGACACTGCCCGGACTGGCCACCCACTCTCCTGACAGGAGCGTGTCAGCTGCATGTATTTCTGTGCAGCTGACACGCTCCTGTCAGGAGAGTGGCCATCCGATCCGGGCAGTACGATGCGATCCTAGAGTCACAGACAAGTGTGACTCCAGCTGAAGTTACATGCCAGGCTGAGGAGTTAACTCTTGAGATCCTAGTTAGTCCTCTCCAGCCAATTGATTTCTGTACAACAATTAGCTGCTCACCTTTTCTTACAAATTCACAATCCTTTCACTCCCCTGTGTTCCACCTTCTCCTTTAATCAATGCTCCTCAGATTGAGAAGCAATATGTTTGTTAGGCTCTGTTAGAACAAGCACTAACAGGCTCTTTATGTGTCACTGTAGCATTAGCTCAGGAGTAGGATGAGTTAAGTACTTGTTGAAGAATTTCTGCACCATTTCTGCATCTCTGGGCAGGAAAAATACAATGTAAAATATGTGTTTTTTATACTTTTTTTACATGCGTTTTTGGTGCAGATTTTTCCATACTCATTAGTAGAGTTGAGCGATGTTCGAGGTTCGCCAATTTCATGTTCGAGTGATTTTGGGGGGTGTTCGAGCTCAAACTCGAGCTTTTTGCTAAAAGCTCGACAGTTCGGGTTAGGTTTGAGAATGGTTCGATCAACAAAAACGTGGCTTTTCACAGTAAGGCTATGTGCACACGTTGCTATCTGCATGCGTCCTGCGTCCCCAGCACAATCCCTCTCTCTTTCCTACTAACCGATCATAGGCGTCTCGCTGCACGGCTGTCAGAAATCTGCGGCGTCTTTTCCTCTTTAGAAAATGGCTGCCGCTTCGTTATTCAATCAGGTATTCTGTGCTTTCCCCACCCACCAGCGCCCATGATTGGTTGCAGTCAGACACGCCCCCACGATGAGTGACAGCTGTCTCACTGCAACCAATCACATCTGCTGGCGGGCGGGTCTATATCGTGCAGTAAAATAAATAAATAAAGAAAAAAAAAATGCGGTTCCCCCCATATTTGATACCAGCCAGGATAAAGCCACATGGCTGAAGGCTGGTATTGTCAGGATGGGGAGCACCACATTATGGGGAGCCCACCACCCTAACAATATCACCCAGCAGCCGCCCGGAATTGCCGCATCCATTAGATGCGACAGTCCCGGGACTCCACCCAGCTCATCCCGAATTGCCCTGGTGCTGTGGTAATCGGGGTAATAATGAGTTTAATCATGCCAGGCGTCTCCCCAAGATACCTTCCATGATTAAACTGTAAGTGAAAGTAAATAAACACACACAATGAAAAATCCTTTATTTGGAATAAAAGACAAAAAAAATCCTCTTTCACCATTTTATTAATCCCAAAACAACAATCCAGGTCCGAAGTAAACCACACGACACTGCTAGCTCTGCTACATGTAGCTGACAGGGAGCGTTCTGTGTCCTCTCCACGTAGCACCTGAAGTGAACCGCGCTGTAATCTGAGACTTCAGTCTGCAATGCAGAAGTCAAGATGTTTTTCATTAGAGCCAGTAGCTCAATGGTTAGAGCACTCGACTCAGAAGCATTAGTTCACGAGTTCTAGCCCTCAGGCCATCCCGGTAAAAAATTTAGTTTATTTTTAATTTTAAATTAGAATTATTTATTTATAATTCTAATTTAATTTAATTATGCACTGAGGGGAGGAGCCGGACATCAGCTGTGAGCCACACCTCTAAAATCAGAGCAGTTCACGGAATGAGGCTGCATTGCTGTATCTCTCAGTCAGTCAGTCAGTCAGTCTCAGTCAGTCAGTCAGTATCATTCTATACCTTGAATAAAAGGAATATTCACAACATAATCTATTTTGAGTGCCGGAGTTTGCTTCGTCAGTCAGTCAGTCTCAGTCAGTCAGTCTCTCTCCTCTCTTCTCCCTCTCCCTCTTTTCTCTCCATCTCTCTTTTCTCCCCCTCTCTCTTTTCTCCCCCTCTCTCTTTTCTCCCCCTCTCTCTTCTCTCCCTCTCTCTCTTCTCTCCCTCTCTCTCTTCTCTCCCTCTCTCTCTTCCCTCCCTCTCTCTTTTCTCTCCCACTCTCTTTTCTCTCCCTCTCTCTTCTCCCTCCCTCTCTTCTCCCTCTCTCTTCTCCCTCTCTCTTCTCCCTCTCCCTCTCTCTCTTCTCCCTCTCTCTCTTCTCCCTCTCTCTCTTCTCCCTCTCTCTCTTCTCCCTCTCTCTCTTCTCCCTCTCTCTCTTCCCCCTCTCTCTTCCCCCTCTCTCTTCCCTCTCTCTCTTCTCCCTCTCTTCTCCCTCTCTCTTCTCCCTCTCTCTTCTCTCTTCTTTCTCTCTCTTCTTTCTCTCTCTTCTTTCTCTCTCTTCTTTCTCTCTCTTCTTTCTCTCTCTTCTTTCTCTCTCTCAGACCTGGCGATGATCAGCTGATGCGGGCACCTGACGGAATCAGCTGACACTATAAGTCGAGCGGTGAGGCCGGCTTTTCACCGCCTGGCTGGCTAAACTATCAGCTGATGCTGTCGGACAGGAGTCTGCACAGTAGTGTGTAGTTTTGTTTTTTTTTGCACTGATGCATCATCTGATTATATAAAAGCCGTTTATACAATCAGGTGCTGTGTCATGTGATTCAGGCCCTTGAACCTGACACATCATCTGATCGCTTTGCCTTCCAGCAAACCGATCAGATGATATTGGATCCGGATTGGACGGCGTGGGACCCTTGACCGAGGATTATTGCAGAGGCGGGTTCTTTATTTCAATAAAGATGGAGTCACTAATTATGTTGTGTTTTATTTCTAATAAAAATATTTTTATGTGTGTTGTGTTTTTTTTTATCTGTACTAGAAATTCATGGTGGCCATGTCTAATATTGGCGTGACACCATGAATTTCGGGCTTAGGGCCAGTTGATAGTATACAGCTATCCCTAACCCCATTATTACCCAGCGAGTCACCCGTCACCAGGGCAGTTGGAAGAGTTGGAAACAGCGCCAGAAGATGGCGCTTCTATGAAAGCGCCCTTTTCTGGGGTGGCTGCGGACTGTAATTCGCAGCAGAGGTGCTCAGATGCGGATTCCAATCCCCAGCTGCCTAGTTGTACCTAGCTGGACACAAAAATTGGGTGAAGCCCACGTCATTTTTTTTTTTTAAATAATTTCATGAAGTTCATGAAATAATTAAAAAAAAAGGGCTTCCCTATATTTTTGGTTCCCAGCCGGGTTCAAATAGGGAGCTGGGGGTTGGGGGCAGCCCGTAGCTGCCTGCTGTACCTGGCTAGCATACAAAAACATGGCGAAGTCCACGTCATTTTTTGGGGAGGCAAAAAACTCCTGCATACAGTCCTGGATGGAGTATGCTAAGCCTTGTAGTTCTGTAGCTGCTGTCTATCTGTATGGAGGAGAGCAGACAGCAGCTGCATAACTACAAGGCTCAGCATGCTCCATTCACTAGTGTATGCAGGAGAGCAGACAGCAGCTGCAGAACTACAAGACTCAGCATACTCCATCCAGGACTGTATGCAGGAGTTTTTTGCCTACCATAAAAATCACGTGGGCTTCCCCATATTTTTTGTATGCTAGCCAGGTACAGCAGGCAGGTACGGCTGCCCCCAACCCCCAGCTGCCTATTTGTACCCGGCTGGGAACAAAAAAAATAGGGAAGCCCTTTTTTTAATTATTTCATAAATTTCATGAAATAATTAAAAAAAAAAATCAACATGAGCTTCGCCACATTTTTGTATCCAGCCAGGTACAACTAGGTAGCTGGGGATTGGAATCCGCAGCACAGGTTGGCCTGAGCTTTCTGGGCCCTCTGCTGCGAATTGCAGTACGCAGCCGCCCCAGAAAATGGCGCTTTCATAGAAGCACCATCATCTGGCGCTGTATCCAACTCTTCCAGCTTCCCTGAAGCCGGGTGGCTTGCTGGGTAATAATGAGTTAATACTAGCTTTGTTTTACTAGTTAGTATTAAGTCAGAGATTCTTAATGTCAGGGAAGTTTGAGCCGGCCATTAAGAATCTCCAATAAAGGGTTAAAAAAAAGACACCACACAGAGAAAAAATACTTTAATAGTAATAAATACACAGACACATTAGAGACTCCATGTTTATTAACCCCTCTCATCCCTCCACGATCCATGGTCTTCTGTCTTCTTTCTCCTTCAACCCATGCAGCTCTTCTACATCAGACAGCACTGCATGGGATGAAGATGCTGCTGCTCCCCGTGCACTGCAGTCTATTCACTCAGTCAGTGAGTAGCAGAGGCTGCAGGCTGTAAGCGGTGATGTCACCGCTGACAGGCGGGTTGCTATAGCAATGATGATCTCCTTTATTGACCGGCTGTGGCAGCCGGTGAATAACGGAACAGGGAAGCAGAACGGGGAGTCGACCATGTGCCAGAGCATTTCGCTGGTATACGGAGATGCTGGAACGATCACCGCGTACCGGAGAGTGCAATGACAGGAGCTAGCATGACGTCATAGCCATGTGACCAGTCTGTAGCCAATGAGATAATAGACACGTGACTGGTCACATGCTTTTTTTGACATCACGGAAGGTCCTATCATCCGTGCTGGTTACCGGGAGGACACAGCGATTATCGGAAAGAAAAGCAGCGGGAGACAGAGTGAAGGACACATCGCAGGGACCTGCAAGTGTTATGGCAATGTTTATTAACTGTATGTGTACATTTATAATGTGTTTTTATGTGTTTGTGTTTGCCTCCCATTGTTTTCATTGGGGTTCAAGAGGTTCGTCGAACGGTTTGCCGAACCGAACTCGAACGCGGCCTCCATTCAACGAACCGAACTAGAGCCTTTAGAGGCTGGCTCATCTCTACTTATTAGTATTCTTAAACCACATTCACACATAGCTTGCCCCTTCTCCGGGGACTGGGCTAGGGTCGGGTACCAAAAGGGTTGCCTACAGTGTGGCATTTACAGGATGCTATCACACCAGGGGCCCCAATCCACTAGGTTAGGACTTGGGTATAGGGAGGGGCAGCCACCAGGGAGAGTAAGAGCCACACACAGCGACAGTAGAGAGTTCTCCAGCAGGAGAGGTAGCGAGCAGACGTCTTTCCTGGTAGCTCCTGTGGGACGTAGGAGTTTTATGGTCGCTGAGGAGACACCGTGTCAGTTCTCCCGGGGCCAGTGCTGTTCAGAGTGCAGCACCCTAGGGTGGTGCAATTCCACGTTGCATCATCAGATTCTGCCGGATGGATGGGTTCCATGCCCCTCTGACCACACTAGTTTCCAGAGCCAAGTGACATGTAGGATTCCGGGGCCTAGATCACGGTCAGACTCAAGGAGATTCACGCTACTGGCATAGGGAACGGTACTCTACCTAGTACGGTAGGGACTCTAAGTGTGTCAAGCCAAAGGGCAGCAAGAAAGGTCCCACAGACTACCGCACTGGTTCTGACCTCCCGGGGATCCGGGATTGACAGAGCCTATCACGGCGGTGATCGGTACTACTGGGATAGTGATTGAAGTTGTGAGTAAACGACACCTTGGATCCGCAGAGATTGTGTTGGCTTTTCCTTACTGGTGTCGCCGCCCAGCACTTTGACGCCGATGGCCACAATCTTTCCCTCCGTCATCCACCCGGGGCCCACTCTGCCTGGGGAGAGCAACACCATCCCGGCTGCCATAACACCTGTCCCGGTGAGGAATTCTGCAGCGGCGGCTATTCCCTGGCTGCATACCACAGGTGGCGTCACAACAAATTTTCCTCATTACCCCGCTATCCCCACCATTTTCTGTACGCCTCGGGGGCAACGGAACCGGGCAAGGCCACCCATGACATTGCCTGACCCGACCAACAGCCCGGTAATGAGTAGGTTAACCACCTGCCCCGTGGGGCGCTACATATGCACTTTTCAATACAGATGAGCAGAACGTAAATCAATTTGTATTTGCCAAATATATACCAAAATAGACACTTTGGCATGTGTCAGGCTAGTGATAGCCTCTGGGCACAGTAGACATAGGATGAGATGATATTTGTAGTAAAAATAAACTTGTGATATATAATTACCATGATGAAGGTTGGATGTTTCTGGTAATATTAATGTGGGTCGAGCTGTTGAGCGATACAAGCTGTTGCTGAAAATAGATAAAATAAATAACTGTTAGAAAGCTGAATAGATAAATATGAGTTACGATAAATAGATAGATAGATAGATACAGTAGATAGATAGAATAGTCGTTCAGGTGAGATGAGCATACTGCTTCTGGAGAAGCTCTATTGACAGGCAGTCAAATACCGGTAACTATCTAGTTTAGGGCTCATTCAGTATTTGTATTGCTGACCGTAAGCAAAATGTGGAGCATACAGACAGCACACAGATCACTGCAAGTCAAGTTGGTAGTTTCATGAACATTTTTTTCACATGGACCGCTGGTCTGCATGTAAAACAATTGCAGTAGTTTGAACCACATTCTCGATCAAATTCACCCATAATAATATAAATAATGGGTGTGCAAAAAATAGATCATAGATGAATTACCATTCGGAAGAAATGTTTCTTTTACAGCCCAATACAATACAATTATTAACATACGGTATATTTGTCCTTTTAACTTTTAGTAATTTTTTTACCTCTGTATGGAGATTGTCTGACCCACAATGTAAATCTTTTTATTAGCGCACAAAGCGATAATAAACCTGGAAATCTTATTTGATTGGCCTGTTCACTCTGAAGCGCTGGACAACTATTCTTTTAATACATACAGTTAGGTCCAGAAATATTTGGACAGGGACATACGTTTTGGCATTTTAGCTGTTTACCAACATATACAAGATACAGTTATATAATCAATTACAATTATAATTGAAGTACTAACTCCTGGGCTTGATGCAGGCTAACATCACACAGCTAACATCAACACCAAAAGTATTACTCCGATTGCCACTGTAACACGGCAAAAGGGAAGAGCCGAGCAAAGTGCCAGAAGGGGCGCATCTAATGGATGCGCCACTTCTGGCGCAGCTGCAGGCCGCTATTTTTAGGCTGGGAAGGGCCAAAACATTTCCATTCCCAACCTGACATTACCAGCCCCCAGCTATCTGCATTGGCTGGTTATCAAAACTAGGAGGGACTCAACACTTTTTTTTTTTTTTTTAGTCCCTCTCCACATTTGTTTACAGGGCAATTGTCCTGCTCTTACCCTCGTTTTGCTTCCTTTTGCAGCCCCCTAGCCCTTACTATAACCATTTTACAGCCAATTTACAGTAAGAGAGTTTGGGTCCCGGTTGACTTCTATTATGAGGTTGGAGATCAGGAGTCAAGTCATGGTCCTGTCCTGAAACTTTAACTAAAGTCTGGCCAAACCCAGTGAACCCGAACTTCCACGGGTCTGCCCAACCTTACTTGGAAACAATCTCTCTGAAATGGTTTGCAATGTCATAATACACAAGCCAAAAGTCAAATCTTTGCTCAGTGGTAGCAGGTAAATCCAGCCTTAGATTGATGAAGAAGGCTAATCATAACTCACTCTGACACAACTGCTACATTTTGGACTTGTGTCTGTTTTTTTCCTTTTTTTAAACTCCTTTGAAGTCGTGATGTCATTCCTTGAAAAATAAAATAAAAATAGACTTTGAATGATGTTGTTCATGATGATATTTTATCAAAGGTAACAAATAACCATTAAAATATGTTTTTACTATTTCTTTAAGTTCAATGGTAAAGTTATTTAGGTCACAGAGTAGCAATTTCATGTAATCTTTTACAAAAGCAAATATTTATTTTTTTAACATAACTGACGGGACCACTGTTTTCAGTCAATAACCTCAAATTATATCAACTGGCAACCAGGGGATTCGGCAGTTCACCATATGTGATTTCTTGAAATGGTTAGAGTCTACAAACTATTTATTAGATATTGCTCAGTTTATCTGTCCTTTTCTCTTGTTGATATAATATACGTGAATTAGACCAGGGTCACACCATCACATAAATCAGACGAGTGCTATCTGATTTTTTTTTTATCAATGAGGCAGTGCTGATCAACGTTTTTGTTTCTCATACTGATTCGGCATGAGTAAAAAAATTGCAGCACATTGATAGGGCGAAACTGGACTTGGGTGACATCCGAGTGCTGTCCGATTTCCCCAGACAGAAAGGAAAAGACGGAAAAATTTTGTTCTCCATCTTGTCTTGCAGTGTGCTACAGTTCTCTAATCCAAGAGGATCAGATCACACTATGCTGACACTGGGATCTTTAGCATAATCGACCCAATTCTCTCGGATGAGAGAATCTACGGTTGTGTGACCCTGGTCTAAGGATGGGTCAACAATGTAAACTGTGTGTGAGGCTAGATATACAATGTGTACATCCAGCCACAGTGGATGTTACTGCTCACCTCTCTGTCCCCTTTGCTACTCTCCACCATCCATCCAGTCCTCACCACATCTTCTGATGCACCCTTTTTTAGATTGTATTGTTCATTGCAACTGAATTTTAAGTTGGATGAGACAATAGTACAATTGTGGTGGAGTAGATGGAAGATGAATTTGGAGTGCGCAACTCAACTCTAAACAAACTTAAAATTGTCAACTTTTGCACAGAGTATTCACTTACTTCTTGAAAGCTGAGTTCTACAGAAACAAGCCATAATAAAGCTGATGATGGCTATGACAAGGATAATGCCTCCAAAAACCAGGAGCCAGAAATACTGCCTGTACCATTCCATTAGTTTTCACACCTGTTGGAGAAGAAAATATGATCAAGTGATGTAGACTATGCATACTATACTACATTTTATTAGCCTGGGAACAACATTTAATGCTCAGATTTAACTACATGATCTGTGATATTTTTTCTAGACATGAAACCAATAGCTACACTTACAGTGCCTTGCGAAAGTATTCGGGCCCCTAGAATTTTTCAACCTTTTCCCACATTTCAGGATTCAAACATAAAGATAAAAAAAAAATTAAATTTTATGGTGAAGAATCAACAACAAGTGGGACACAATTGTGAAGTTGAACGAAATTTATTGCTTATTTTAAACTTTTATAAAAAATAATAAACTGAAAATTGGGGCGTGCAATATTATTCAGCCCCTTTAAGTTAATACTTTGTAGCGCCACCTTTTGCTGCGATTACAGCTGCAAGTCACTTGGGGTATGTCTCTATCAGTTTTGCACATCGAGAGACTGAAATTCTTGCCCAGTCTTCCTTTGCAAACAGCTCGAGCTGAGTGAGGTTGGATGGAGAGCGTTTGTGAACAGCAGTTTTCAGCTCTTTCCACAGATTCTCAATTGGATTCAGATCTGGACTTTGACTTGGCCATTCTAACACCTGGATACGTTTATTTGTGAACCGTTCCATTGTAGATTTTCCTTTATGTTTTGGATCATTGTCTTGTTGAAAGAAAAATCTCCATCCCAGTCTCAGGTCTTTTGCAGACTCCGACAGGTTTTCTTGAAGAATGGTCCTGTATTTGTCTCCATCCATCTTCCCATCAATTTTAACCATCTTCCCTGTTCCACCTGAAGAAAAGCAGGCCCAAACCATGATGCTGCCACCACCATGTTTGACAGTGGGGATGGTGTGTTCAGGGTGATGAGCTGTGTTGCTATTACGCCAAACATATCATTTGGCATTGTGCCCATAAAGTTCGATTTTGGTTTCATCTGACCAGAACACCTTCTTCCACATGTTTGGTGTGTCTCCCAGGCGGCTTGTGGCAAAGTTTAAATGACACTTTTATGGATATCTTTGAAAAATGGCATTCTTCTTGCCACTTTTCCATAAAGGCCAGATTTGTGCTCCCACCTCAGCTGTAAATTTCTGCAGTTCATCCAGAGTGATCATGGGCCTCTTGGCTGCATTTCTGATCATTCTTCTCTTTATTTGAGATGAAATTTTTGAGAGACGGCCAGGTCTTGGTAGATTTGCAGTGGTATGATACTCCTTCCATTTCAATATGATCGCTTGCACAGTGCTTCTTGGGATGTTTAAAGTTGTGGAAATCTTTTTGTAACCAAATCCGGCTTTAAACTTCTCCACAACAGTATCACAGACCTGCCTGTTGTGTTCCTTGGTCTTCATGATGCTATCTGCGCTTTAAACAGTGAGACTATCACAGAGCAGGGGCATTTATACGGAGACTTGATTACACACAAGGGGCTTATATTTATCATCATCAGTCATTTAGGACAACATTGGATCATTCAGAGATCCTCAATAAACTTCTGGAGTGACTTTGCTGCACTGAAAGTAAAGGGGCAGAATATTATTGCACGCCTCAATTTTCTGTTTATTATTTTTTACAAAAGTTTAAAATAAGCAATACATTTCGTTCAACTTCACAATTGTGTCCCACTTGTTGTTGATTCTTCCCCATAACATTAACATTTTTATCTTTATGTTTGAAGCCTGAAATGCGGGAAGAGGTTGAAAAATTCAAGGGGGCCGAATTCCTTCCCAAAGCACTGTATGTACACATTGTATACACTATTCACAAAAAGTTAAAGATATTTGGCTTTTGGTTGAAATATATGCAAAACATAAAAAGTTCACGCTACAGTGATATTTTATAATGAAAGTAAGGGCATTTAAAGAGAATTTGTCAGCAGGTTTTTGCTATGTAAGCTGAGGAAAGCATGATGTATGGGTTAAAAACAACTATGTCTCTCTTATCTGTGTTTATGCCATTGTTTATTTAAACTAATGAATTTATTACCCTGTGATTAACATTACAGAACCAGAAACTCACATGCATTGCAGTCTGACATATCCCCTGTTATGATTAACACCTCAAAGCACAATCTCTATTGAGATCCTGGTGTGGGCAACACATGTTTCCCAGATCAGCTACATTAAAACTCAATTCCTTGATTATGTGAGAACAGCTGCACTGTACTGCACCGTACTACACCGTTGGATTCAGAATCTCCTTGCTTACATTATGTTGCTGTCAGATGATGAGCAGGCCGCTCCATTTGAGGTACCCCAGTTTCCAGCAGTCATTCCCTAAATGATGCGACTTCAATGAGCAGGAACATTCGCATGAAGATCAAATTAGGCCTGTGTTGTTCAAGACTGAATTAATGATGTTATTCAAGTAGTAGGGGTTTGTCACTGTACCATTCGCAAAGTGTAGGGCAGTTCTGTATTGACTAAACACATCTGTCACGCTCCCCGGGTCCCCTGCTCTGCTCCCCGGCTCACCTGCCACGCTCCCCGGCTTCCCTGCGTCGCTCCCCGGTTCCTCTGTCCGGCGTCCGCCGCTCCCCGGTCTCCAGCCTCCATTGCCTGCGGTCCCCAGGCGTCCTGGTCCCCGCTCCCGGCGCCCGTCGGCTACTCAGCCCCAGCCCGGCTCTCCTGCTTCCTCCTCACCGCTCCCTGCCCTGGCTTCTGGCACCCGGGCCTCGCGCATGCGCGTTAGGGCGCGCGCGGTCATTGACCCTTTCTTAAAGGGCCAGCGTCCACTGACAGGAAATTGAGCACACAGGTACAGGGTATAAAAGGGGTTAGTGTCCAAGTGGGCGGGGCCTGTTCTTCGTGTTTCCCAAGCTAGGAGTCAGGTCTCCTTGTGTTCCTGTGATATACTCACCTCTCTCTCTTCTAGAGCCGATCCTGCCTCGCCATCCGGTCCTGCCGAATCTCGAACCCCGAACACTGACTATCTGCCATCCTGACAGTCCGTTCCATCTCTGATCCCTGTGGTGACCCGTCCTCTCTCCCCATCGGTTCCGGACTCCGCCTGACAACATCTCGGCTTCCGAACCTGAGCTCCGTCACCCAGACTATCATCAGTGACTCCGTGGTCCCAGGGACTTCTCCATTCTGCTCTTGTGCACGGTCTGTCCTGCTACCCGTAGCGCTCCAGCTACCGGACCCCTTACCTTCATCAAGGAGTTCGGCCCAGTGGATCCACCTCCTGGGTCTGCCCGTCCACCTGGCCCTAACAGTAAGAACAGGCCATGGATCCCGCCGAAGCACTAGCGGCCTTGCAGGAAGAACTCATACGCCAGCGTGAGACTCAGGCCCGCATGCTGAACTTTATGTCTTCTGTGGACGCCTGCCTGAACACGCTACAAGCGTCGGTTACATCTTCAGCATCTCGGGCTTCCACTAGACAATCTACGGCTCCAGCTCCCGTGGCAGCCTCCTCGGATGCTTCCAGGCTTCGTTTGGCCTCACCACCCCGGTACGCCGGTGATCCCAAGACCTGCAGGGGATTCATAAACCAATGCTCCCTCCATTTCACGCAGCTGCCGCATTTGTTTGCCTCCGACCAAGCCAAGGTCGCCTTCATGATGTCCCATCTAGAGGGTGAGGCATTGGCGTGGATGAACCCCTTGTGGGAGAAGGAGGACCCTGTGACCACGAACATCCAGGAGTTCCTGCAGGCATTTCGTGGCACCTTTGACGAGCCCGGACGCGCCTCCGCGTCTGCCTCATTTCTTCTCCGGTTACGTCAGGGGACTCTGACGGTGGGTCAATATGCCATCCGTTTTCGCACCTTGGCTTCGGAACTCGGGTGGAACAACGAGGCTCTAACCGCCGCCTTCTGGGAAGGACTCTCGGGTCGAATTAAAGATGAGCTGGCTGGTCGTGACGTACCGTCCACCCTGGATGCCCTGATTACACTAGCGACTCAAGTGGACATTCGCTTTCAGGAGCGATCCAAAGAGGTGTCCCGTGAGAGACGACCGGTACGGCATTCCCCTCCTCCGCAGAAGCCCGCCGTACTTCAGTCAACGGCATCTGGTGTCTCCATCCACGAGCCCATGCAGATCGACCGTGTGCGGCAGTCTGAACAACGCCGAGCAGAGCGGCTCGCCAAGGGCCTCTGCTTCTACTGCGGAGAGGGCACACACCTTCTACGCTCCTGTCCAGAGAGGCCGGGAAACTCCAAAGCCTAGGGTTGGTAGGAGAGGCCACCCTAGGTGCTGGGACTCTCTCAGACCCGGTTACGTGGACTGTTCAACTGACAACGGGAGAGACGCGGTTCACGGCCGAGGCGTACCTCGATTCCGGGGCAGCAGGCAATTTCATCCAGCAGGCCACGGTGGACAAGTACCAGGTGCCTGTTGCTCCACTTGACAAACCCCTCGTGATTGCCTCTGTGGATGGGAGACCCCTCTCTGACACCATCTCGTGGATCACCAGGCCGATCGAACTGCGTATCGGTGCCCTGCACACCGAGAACATCGCTCTCTACGTCCTCCCACACATGTCCCATCAAATCCTGCTGGGACTCCCCATGGTTAAGGACACACGAACCATCAGTCAGCTGGGGCACTGGTGAAATCACCCGATGGGGCTCTTCTTGCCATGAGAACTGTCTGAAGACCATACAACCCATCCGACGACCTCCGGTTCCAGAGTCCCTACCGGGACTGCCCTCGGCCTATTGGCCCTTCGCGGACGTCTTTGACAAAAAGGAATCAGAGGTACTTCCGCCACATCGTCCTTACGATTGTGCCATCGACCTGCTCCCGGGAACTACACCACCTCGAGGACGGATATATCCGCTGTCTCCTGCCGAAACAAGGGCCATGTCTACTTACATCACAGAGAGCCTGGCAAGGGGATTCATTCGGAGATCCTCCTCTCCTGCTGGAGCAGGCTTCTTCTTCGTTAAGAAGAAAGAAGGTGACCTACGCCCATGCATAGACTACCGGGGATTGAACCAAATCACCGTGAAAAACAAGTACCCCCTGCCGCTCATCCCCGAATTGTTTGATCGGCTTAGAGGAGCTCGTGTGTTCACCAAGTTGGATCTTCGGGGTGCCTACAACCTGGTCCGCATCCGCTCTGGGGACGAATGGAAGACCGCGTTCAATACTCGCGATGGGCACTATGAAAACTGTGTGATGCCCTTCGGCCTGTGTAACGCACCAGCAGTCTTTCAGGAATTAGTGAACGACGTGTTCCGAGACCTTCTCTACGTCTGTGTGGTGGTGTATCTTGATGACATCCTGGTCTTTTCTCCGGACCTCCAGAGCCACAGAGAGAACGTGCAGCTGGTACTACGACGACTGAGGGAGAATCGTCTGTACGCCAAGTACGAGAAGTGTGTCTTCGAGCAGTCTTCTCTTCCCTTCCTGGGTTACGTTATCTCCGATACCGGACTGCAGATGGATCCGAAGAAGGTCTCTTCCATTCTCAACTGGCCTCCTCCTTCTGGACTAAAGGCAATCCAACGCTTTCTGGGATTCGCCAACTATTACCGCCAGTTCATTCCTCACTTCTCGGCTCTGACTGCTCCTCTCTCCGCCTTGACCAAGAAGGGGGCTAATCCAAAGGACTGGTCACCTGCGGCCGACGCCGCGTTTGGCTCCCTGAAGCGGGCATTTGCCTCCTCTCCTGTGCTCCACCGTCCGGAGTTAAACCGACAGTTCACCTTGGAGGTGGATGCCTCCTCCTCGGGAGCCGGAGCAGTGCTCATGCAGAAGTCCTCCTCCGGGAAGATGGTGACTTGCGGTTTCTTCTCCAAGAGCTTCTCAGCGCCTGAACGCAACTACACCATCGGTGACCGAGAGCTATTGGCAGTCAAACTGGCTCTGGAGGAATGGCGCTACCTTCTGGAAGGAGCAGTGTACCCCGTTATTATTTACACGGACCACAAGAACCTGGAATACCTGCGGTCTGCTCAGCGACTGAACCCACGGCAAGCCAGGTGGTCCTTGTTCTTTGCCAGATTCGATTTCCAGCTCCATTTCCGACCCGCGGACAAGAATGTACGCGCAGATGCCTTGTCCAGGTCATTCATGCCCATGGAGCAGGAGGAGGAGACATCCCAGCCCATCATCTGCCCTAGTAAAATCATTCCGGTGACTCCTGTCACCCTGGCCCAGATACCGCCCGGGAAGACCTATGTCTCTGAGACTGACAGGCAAAAAGTGTTACACTGGGGCCATGCCTCAAAAATAGCCGGTCATGCTGGTCAGAAGAGAACATGGAGTACGATTGTACGTCATTACTGGTGGCCATCCCTTCGGACGGATGTCGCTTCTTTTGTCTCAGCCTGCTCCTCTTGTGCCAGGAACAAAACGCCCAAACACCTGCCATATGGCCGTCTTCTGCCTCTGCCTATACCCTCAGTCCCGTGGCAACACATTGCGATGGACTTTATTACGGACTTGCCACTCTCCTCCGGACACACAGTCATATGGGTCGTGGTGGATCGGTTCTCTAAAATGGCTCATTTCGTCCCTATGGCTGGACTGCCCTCTGCCCAGGAACTCGCTGACGCCTATATACAACACATCTTCCGTTTGCATGGCTTTCCATCACACATTGTGTCCGACAGAGGAACTCAGTTTACCTCCCGCTTCTGGAGGGCTCTCTGCAAACATCTGGGAGTGACTCTGGACTTTTCTTCAGCCTACCATCCTCAGTCGAACGGCCAAGTGGAACGGGTCAATCAGATCTTGACCTCCTTCTTACGTCACTACGTCAACGCCCATCATGACGACTGGTCCACGCTTCTTCCTTGGGCTGAATTCTCCCATAACCACCACGTCAGTGAGTCCTCCTCCAGCTCTCCCTTCCATGTCGTTTACGGACTTCAGCCTTCCGTCCCATTGCCTGTATCCTCTTCCTCGGATGTCCCTGCTGCTGATGCTGTAGCCCGTGACTTTGCAACGATTTGGGACTCAGTCAAGGCGTCCCTGGGACGTGCTTCCCTGCGGATGAAGAGACACGCAGACAAGAGGCGTCTGGACCCTCCGTGTTTCTCTCCAGGAGATCTCGTCTGGCTTGCTTCCAAGTACGTCCGATTGAAGCTACCATCCTACAAGCTGGGACCTCGCTACATCGGGCCGTTTAAAGTCCTCAGTAAGATCAATGAGGTCTCCTACAAGCTGCAGCTCCCAGCCACGATGAGGATACCCAACTCCTTCCACGTCTCCCTGCTCAAGCCGGTTGTCCTTGGTCCCTTCTCCGCTGCTGCCAGTTCGGCTCCTCCTCCTATTGCCGATGACGACATCTATGCGGTAAGGGATATCGTGGCCATGAAAACCGTACGGGGCCGACAGTTCTTCTTGGTGGACTGGGCAGGGTATGGTCCTGAGGATAGGTCCTGGGAACCCCGGGAGAATGTGGGTACGCCTCTGATCCGTGCCTTCCTGTCCCGGTTGCGGGGAGGGGGGCGTGGGGGGGTACTGTCACGCTCCCCGGGTCCCCTGCTCTGCTCCCCGGCTCACCTGCCACGCTCCCCGGCTTCCCTGCGTCGCTCCTCGGTTCCTCTGTCCGGCGTCCGCCGCTCCCCGGTCTCCAGCCTCCATTGCCTGCGGTCCCCAGGCGTCCTGGTCCCCGCTCCCGGCGCCCGTCGGCTACTCAGCCCCAGCCCGGCTCTCCTGCTTCCTCCTCACCGCTCCCTGCCCTGGCTTCTGGCACCCGGGCCTCGCGCATGCGCGTTAGGGCGCGCGCGCGGTCATTGACCCTTTCTTAAAGGGCCAGCGTCCACTGACAGGAAATTGAGCACACAGGTACAGGGTATAAAAGGGGTTAGTGTCCAAGTGGGCGGGGCCTGTTCTTCGTGTTTCCCAAGCTAGGAGTCAGGTCTCCTTGTGTTCCTGTGATATACTCACCTCTCTCTCTTCTAGAGCCGATCCTGCCTCGCCATCCGGTCCTGCCGAATCTCGAACCCCGAACGCTGACTATCTGCCATCCTGACAGTCCGTTCCATCTCTGATCCCTGTGGTGACCCGCCCTCTCGCTCCATCGGTTCCGGACTCCGCCTGACAACATCTCGGCTTCCGAACCTGAGCTCCGTCACCAGGACTATCATCAGTGACTCCGTGGTCCCAGGGACTTCTCCATTCTGCTCTTGTGCACGGTCTGTCCTGCTACCCGTAGTGCTCCAGCTACCGGACCCCTTACCTTCATCAAGGAGTTCGGCCCAGTGGATCCACCTCCTGGGTCTGCCCGTCCACCTGGCCCTAACAACATCTACCCATACTGTAACACCACCACTACCAAAGGCTCATCTGGTGACAACAGATGCCGTGTTTGTAGGAAGCATGGCAGAAGGAGCGATTCCCGGTACCACTGCCCCATGTGCCCATTCCAACTAGGACTTTGTATCTCGAACAGTTTTGAAACCTACCACACAACTCACAATTCTTGCCAAATATTACACCAAATTGTGTAGTAGGGTCATTTTTTTCTTTTTTTCCTCAAATAACTTACACACATTTTACTCCATTTCACAACTAATTCCAGAACTTAATCATTCACATACCAAACTATTATTATTCAGACAAATCCTCGTCCACATGCCCCCGTCTGCATACTCCAAAATGTGGTCCCCACAAATGTTCTTGAAAAGTCTGATCAGTTGACAATTTTCCAGGACTTGATCACTCACAAAGTTTTTTCACCATTTATCTTAGTTTGACTGTTATTACGACTATGTCTTGCTACACAAAAATTTTCTTTGCATTTATATTACTTTTATATTTATATTGGTGATATTGGCACAATCATTTTATTGGAGGATCTTTAACAATGAGGCTGTTCAATATTCAGACACTATGGGATTTACTGTGTGGTTCATGCCAGACCTCCCGTACAGGACAATACTTTTATAATTCTGTAGGGGATTGTTTTTTTGTTCACAAAGTGGTTCCTACCTTGGCAGGCAGGAGCCTGTTATTGTGTACCACACTTGGCACATTCATCCCTCATATAAGGATTGATGGGGCTAAGAAGACGTTGTAAGACCAGTCTCTTTGAAAGATAAACCTGTCCTTTTAGCCCTGCTGGAGTTCTTTCATCTTTGGAATATTGAAGGCTGCATTTTCCTGCACATTTTGACTATTTTGCCCTTCATTCCAGTAAAGTTTATTCTTCCTACTACAATATACACAATTGTTAGGCAACTGAGTTTTTTTTTTTTAGCAAGACCAAGTTTTATAATCAGCAAATGTGTTTTTAGGGACATGTTGCCCTAGGAGAGTAATAATTCCTGTAAGGATTCTCTTGTTTGGTAGCTCAATGTCTCTGTAAGCTTTGTGTAACGTCACCACTAGGAGGATTCAGCACTCAGTGTGTTTAACGAGAACAACCACTAGAGGGAGCCAGAGAACAAGGTGTCCCAGGTAACTAAGTGGTTGCTAAGAGGAGTCGTGCTAGCCGGGTCAGAGCCGGAGGGAGCGCAGTACAACGGAGGAGGCAGAGTCAGGGTCAGGAATGAGCCAGAAGTTGGTAACCGGGAGAGCAAGCCGAAGGAGGGGACGCAGGGACGGGACAACAAACAGGGAGCAGGAGGGAAGAACGGAAGGTAAGACATGACGGAGGGGATGGGAGACAAGGAGGTCAGGCAGAACAGACATCAGGGAGGTCAGGATGGGTCAGGGGAGGTAGACGACAGAATCTAGAGCACTAGGTGAGGGATGTCAGGCAGAACAGACAAGAGGGAGGTCAGAAAAGGTCAGGGGAGGTAGCGGACAGAATCTAGAGCACTTACAGGGACCAGGAGAGCACGCTACAGAGCAAGACTATAACTGGCACCATGATGATGGTGGAAACTTCCTGATAACACAGCGTGCTCCAGGGAATGAGGCATAGAAGGATAGGCTTCTGCCACCACCGACCACGGAAGCAGGTGACCGATACAACTCTGCGACAGCAAAGTTCAAACAGTATCGTGACACTTTGAATGGGTTGTGGAAATCCGTCAAGTTTACTATGAAGACCAAAGGGTGCACCATAGGCACAGTCATCTGTAAAGTACTCAAATTGGTGCCATATTGGATGGATTTCTGAACATTGAAAAACTAGTGAAATAAAATTTGAGCTGTGTTTCTAATTTGCAAAAAAGATTCTTAAAAGAGAGTGGAAAAAAATGCAAATTGGAATATTTCAAACTTGTGTTGTATACAAAAATAGTGGTATCAAACTATGCACTACCTACCTAGATAAATACATTATAGGATATAATTTACAAAAAAACTCATTTATGGGAAATCAGACCAACTGAGCATGGTATGTCACTGTTTGGAGCTGAGAAGATAGGGAAGTGACATCTGGGCATGTATGCTCAGACTTTTGTCACTCACAGTGAGGCAATCCCTCCCCCACCAGTGACGTGCCCTGCTCAGTAGGTCCAATTCCAGTCTGTAGCCTGAAAGATCAAGGCTTACAACAACAATAAAAGGTATTTAGAAACCTCTTAGAGATAAGCTTACAAGAGCAGGGCAGATAGCAGAAGTATATTAGGAAAGTGTTAGTTAGGAAGAGTTAGGGTACACATCGGGTTACTAAGCGAAGCGCTTCGCTTAGTTACCCGATGTGTACTCTGGCTACGTGTGCAGGGAGCCAGCACTGGCAGCCTGAGAGCGGCGTATGCTAGTAACCAAGGTAAATATCGGGTAACCAAGCAAAGCGCTTTGCTTGGTTACCCGATGTCTACCTTGGTTACCAGCGTCCGCAGCTTCCAGACGCCGGCTCCCTGCTCCCTGCACATTCAGATCGTTGCTCTCTCGCTGTCAAACACAGCGATGTGTGCTTCACAGCGGGAGAGCAACGAGCAAAAAATGAACCAGCACTGTATGTAACGATCAGCGATTTCACAGCAGGGGCCAGGTCGCTGCTTAGTGTCATACACAGCGAGATCGCTGATGAGGTCACTGGTACGTCACAAAAACTGTGACTCAGCAGCGATCTCGCTAGCGATCACGCTATGTGAGAAGTACGCCTTAGGATAAAAGAAAGGGGGTCAATGGAAAATCTCTTTAAGTTCAGAGTTTGCTGAAGTCTGAACTCATCTCCCTCCCCTCTTTCCTCTTTTTGTTGTTGTTTCTCAGAAAGCTTCAGACCTGTGAATATCTTACCTTGTCCACTTTTTAGAATCCCAATTTCCCATCACCACTTGCAATATTTTGTTGGGTAGCATGGTAATGTAATATTCTAGAGTGATAGTGTAGTGTGGGGGTATGACGTTCAGTGTAAATTAGCCTGTACTGTGTATTGTAATCAAGTACTGTGAATGGTAAGTGTTATTATTTATTGTGTATTGCTACTGAACTTGCACTTTGGCCGAGTACATTGAATATTTGTGTTTGACGACTGATTGTTCGTATAGGTATTTTCAATAAAAAACTGTGACATTTCACATGACCCTGCCACTGTCTTCATTTCACATCAAGGGACTGGAGGTGGTGGGGACAGTCTGGTGTCTGGTGCCCTGGCTACTCTTTATTCACTCCTCCATAGGGTGTTTTTCTGATATAGAAAATGTAGCTTGTGAGCCCCATGTACAGAAAACTTAGAGTGATGCTATTACATAATGTGTATATCACTATATACTGTAATATGGTAATGAGCTATAACAGACTGAAAATAAAAACTGTTAATAATGTCAACTTATATGTATATTGGTACATTTACACTTCTCAAGCCAATCACTCCTCCAATATACCGGAACAGCGGCAAATAGCCAAAACCTTGAGCAAATTTGAACTGTATCCTATTTAAACCAGATATTTGCATTTCTCTTGTATATTGAGATGGACACCACTGGAAAGGAGATCAAACGGAGACTAACGTTTCATGCGTATGGTATTTAGATAACATGCTCAACAGACAGCATAATAAACTCTCCTTTTTGTTAATCAGTTTAGCAACCATAGCAATTATAGCGAAAAAAACAAAATTGGAAGTGCAGTAGTTCTGCTCTCTTGATACATTATTAAGAGGTACCGAATTGGAATTAGGGCTAAGAATACACTATATGTCTTTTGCTAATTGCTCATCACACGTCCAGCGGAAGTCAGAACAAGAAGTATGAAGCGTGTTCAGGAAATGTCTGCTTCACATGCATAGGGTGCCAGCTGCATTATTGCTGATGTAAGGAGGTGGTCAGATTCCTGCATCTGAAACACAAGCATTCTATAGAGTGATAAGAATGTAGTGTAAAGGGAATAGCAGGAATGTTGTGTAAGATAGGATGTTGCTAAGGTAGGACTAAGCGTCCCCTATTAAATTCATGTCCTTTGGCTATAGGATTTAATATCGTCTAATGATGATATTCAGACTTATATTTGATATTCCGGTGTTTCTTCCACAATGTCCCCACCCCCATTTTCATTAGATATCCTAGTAATATATTATCTGGCAGGAAATCCCATATCACTCATTGTAGGACATATTCCTCATATCACCTGGAATATATCAGCACAGCCCTTCTACTATTGCATTCCCCAGTAGTTTCAATACTAAGTGCCTATACAGAACGCTGCACTTAGGTCTACATAGGATTAATGGTTCAAATAACGATACCGCTTTTTGCAGCTCTTTTTTCCATCTGGTACATACCACTGTGCTGACATGGTCACTATGCGTTCCAATATGGAGCGTAAGCGTATGCAGGCATATTATTCACCTGCTATGCGCACGCGCGATAGCTATTGCGCTGTTCAAATGGCCCGTGCTTGCACTCCACTATGCATTCCTGTATGGATCGCAAATGTTCGCACTCGCATTACTCATCTGTTATACGCATGTGTGTGACGCCCTGGGCAAGCCAGAGGTCACAGGTCACAACATCACATGCACCCCACATTTCCTGCAGGTACACCAAGGCTAACCAAAATCCTTGTTGCCTTCCTCCAGGGGCTGATGTCCACACCAGGGGGTGGGCCAGGCGGTTGGCTCCGCCCACCGAGGAGTTCACAGCCCTGGAGGCGTGAAGAACCAGGCAGTTGAGCTCAGGCAGAGCTTGAGTGAAGTTGAGGAGTGTGAAGTAGAAGGAAGTGGTAAAGGAGAACAGTGACAGAAAAGTGACAGTAGTAAAGCCTGAAGCTGGTCCAGGTGTGTGCCCCGGACTGAGACAGCAAGGTCAGCAGACGGCGGTGATAGTCTGCAGGGGGACTGCTTGGAGGTTGCTGGAAGGACCGCGGACGGGTGGTGACCCGGCGGTACCGGAGCAGTATACGAAGAACAGTCAGCACCAGGGCAGGGGCCTTTCGGATCCCGGCAAGGCTAGGAGTCGCCATAATTTGCCAAATCCGTCAGTGAAGGGGACCTCTGTCTCCTAACAACCAAGTCCCGATTGAAGGCAACAGTCCGACCGTTAAGGGGAGACACCGCCACCGCCAAGGCACCAGTTTCCCAGGGCCAGCGTCTGTGGGCAAGAGAGGGGCTCCTCCGGCTCATGTCCAGGCCGGGGAGCGGGTAACCGGTGGGAACCCATCGCTACCAAAAAGACTTTACATAGGTGCAGGGAAGAGAACGTCACCGCTAACTGCGGGGAACATCAGCACCGTAACCGTCCGAGGGGCCCGTTCAACCAGCCGTTTGTTGTACCGAGAACTGTGTCGTGTTTACTGGCTGAGTGAGTACCTCCGTGCCGTGCGGCACAGCGCTGCCCCTGCGCCCCTGCACCTCCACAGGCCCCATACCCGCCTGTCCACCATACCAACCCCATCACTGGGCCCCGGGACCACCAAAACCCCTAACCACGGAGGGGCAAACCAACAACTGGCTGCTCCATACCATCACTCCCGGGCTCCCCAGAAAGAGCAGCGGTGGTGTCCACTTAATCACCACAACCGTGGGTGGCGTCACGGACAATAAACTATCCCAAATCCCAATCCCCTTTCACTCACGGGCGAGGAGCGCCGCTCGAGTCCCCAGGATCCGGCCCATCGCTCGAGCCACCGAGCAGCAGCAGCAGCAGGCCGCAGCAGCCGCGGCGGCAGCCGGACCCGAGCAGGGGGAGAGCGCGGCGTCCCCTCCTCCGCCCGCGACATGTGCAATAACAATTTGGCTATTGCGCCTTCTCACTTGGCCCGCACCTGCGCGGTGGTATGCGCTCCAGCTTGGAACGTGCTCCTGCGCACACGCAGCATCAGTATAGTCGGGGCCATTATACAGGTCGTGCACATGATCGTCACACGCCATCATATCGCGGGATCACCATAGCGACATACCACATTTAAACCGCCCATGCGCTTTTTCTCCATTATGGCCTCATACTACCGGAAGCCTTTGTATCCTGCCTAACATGCACGCTACAAACATCTAGTGCGTCAACAACAGAAGGTAATAATGCTACTACATTGTGATATTCTGTGGGGGATATTGTTTGGACCCAAACCTGGGACCATATGGGCCATATCTACTGAACAATTTTCTATTGTGTTTGCCTATACAAGCACTGTCTCCTGCATCAGCCATTGCGCTAAATGGAGTACATACACCAAGCCATTTTTTATCCATGTTGATATAACCATCCAAACTACATCTCTATACCTGCCTCCTGAAGAACCCTTGATATGAGGGAAACACGTCGAGGCATTAGGCATGGATTGACACATCAGGAGAGATAAGTAGTCCTCCTGCCACCTCCACCTGTCCACCTGCCATTTTGATTTATTTATGTATCACCGAGTGACAGTTTGTAGACTCTTGCACTTTTTTCTGGCAGGGATTCTAGGGACAGACAGGGTGAGTCGACAGTGAGTGGGGGCGCCATTGAGATATCCAGGGTGCCGACCCCCGCTGTCAGGTAGCACCAGCGTCGGACTGGCTACCGGAGGAATCACCTGAGCTCCGGAGTGCAGCCGAGAGTGTACCGCGAGCGCCGAGTGATTTGATTCCACCGGCAATTGCGGTTAAGTTCATGACAGCTGCAGACAGGCCGGGTTGATCTCCGGAGTTCAAATGAGAGCACCGGAGATCACCCTGGCCTGTCTGCAGCTGACATGAACTGAACCGCAATCACCGGGGACTCAATCACTCGGCACTCGCGATACAGTCTCGGCTGCACTACAGAGCTCAGGTGAGAGCTGTATAAAATACATATATATATATATATATATATATAAATAAATATATATATATATATAAATATTATAAACACAATGCCCCTATGTATAATATCTCTACACAGGCACTGCACCTCTGTATATTATCCCCCCCACACACTGCTCCTCTGTATAATATCCACACACACACTGCTCCTCTGTACAATATCTCCCCATACACTGCTCCTCTGTATAATATCCCCCAACACACACACTGCTCCTTTGTATAATATTCCCACACACATACTGGTTCTTGTTATAATATCCCACCCACACACACACTGCCCCTCTGGAAAATATGCCCCCACATACACTGCCACTCTGTATAATATCCCCACACACACTGCCCCTCTGTATAGAATCCCTCAAGTTCACTGCCCCTTTGTATACTATCCCCCACACAAGGTGAACCTCTTTATATATACTGTATATTCTCACACACACTGCCCCTCTGTATACTATCTCACACACACACACACACACACACACACACACAGACACATTGCCCCTCTGTATAATATCCTTTTGGTATATATGTCCTACTCCTGCAATATATGTCCCCTTCCTGATATATATATCCCCATCCTGATATATATGTCCCCATCCTGGGTCCTTCCTGGTATGTATGCCCTCATCCTGGTTTATTGTCCCCTTCCTAGCATATATGTTGTCCTCCTGGTATATATGTCCCCATCCTGGAACCTCCTGGTATATTGTATATATCCCCATCCTGGTTTTTTTGACCCCATCCTGGTGTGTATATCCCCTGTATATCCCCCTCCAGTGCACATTCTGGTATATAGGTCCCCATCTTGGTTTTTGTCTCTTTCCTGGTATAAATGTCCTCCTTCTTGTATATATGTTCCCTTCCAAGGTCACTACTGGTATATATATATATATATATATATATATATATATATATACACGGTATATAAAATCAACCTATTGGGCACATTCTGGTATTTATGTCCCCATCCTGGTTTTTGTCCCCTTCCTGGCATATATGTCCTTATGTCCTCCCTCTTGTGTATATGTCCCCTTCCAGGGCCCCTCCTGGTGTGCACATTCTGGTATAATGTCCCCATCCTGGTTTTTGTCCCCTTTCTGGTGTATATGACCTTCTTATATATATGTCCTCTTCCTGGGCCCCTCCTGCTTGTATACATATCCCGCTCCTGGGCACATTTATGTATAATGTCCCCATCCTGGGTTTTGTCTGCTTCCTGGTATATATGTCCTCCTTCTTGTAGATGTTCCCTTCCAGGGCCCCTCCTGATGAGTGTAGATATCACACTCCTGGGCACATTCTGGTATAATGTCCCCATCCTAGTTTTCATCCCCTTCCTGGTATATATGACCTCCTTCTTGTATATATGTCCCCTTCTAGGGCCACTCCTAGTGTATACATACCCCCCTCCTGGGCACATTCTGGTATAATGTCCCCATTCTTGTTTTTGTCCACTTCCTGCTATATATGTCTTCCTTTTTGTATATATCCCCTTCCAGGGCCTCTCCTTGTATGTTTGTCTGCCGCAAAAAGAAAAAAAACAAACATTTTACTCACCCTCCCCGGCTCCCACTTCGTGCGACATCCTCTCTGAGCTGCAATGCATTTCAGCTGGATGAGCCCCCCAGCACCACCGGGGATCTTCAGCGCAAGGAGCGCCTATCATTCCCCTCCAAATACCATATCTTCGCCACCTCTGCGTTGCCCGCAGCACTGTGATGAGGTCCCAGAGTTATGACCTCATCACAGTGGATCCGCAGGATGACGTGCCGCCTCTCTGCTCTGCTCCGCTCGCCTTGCTAACAGCCACATGACTAATTTGCATGAGATGCCATAGAAGGCCTTCGCATGCAATTTAGCCGTGTGTGCAGAGGCTGAATCGACACTGCCGGGCCCCTGTGCTGCGGCTGTGACTGGGCCCGGTGAAGAGGGGGGCCGATTCTGAGAGCCGTAACTTTTTTTTATTTTTCAGTCAATCTGGTCATGGGAGGGCTTGTTTTTTTTCAGAACGAGCTATACTTTTAAATGAAACCATAGGTTTTACCATGTAGTGTACTGGAAAACAGCAAAAAAATTCCAAATGCAGAAAAATTGCAAAAAAAGTGTTATTGCACTATAGTTTTTCAGATATTTTATTCACTGTACTCACTATATTGTAAATTAGATGTGTGAGTGTGAGGCCTGAGGTCGGTGCGAGTTCGTAGATACCAAAGAAGAATACGTTTTTATCTAAGGGGTTAAACAAAAATCAGAAGTTTGTCCAAAAAAGCAGTGTATGTTTTGCGCCATTTTCCACGACCTGTAGCGTTTTCATTTTTCGGGATTTATGGCTCAGTGATTGCATATTTTTTGTGTCTCGGGCTGACTTTTTAATGGTACTATTTTTGCTCCGATGCTACTTTTTGATCGTCTGTTATTGCATTTTGCGTAAAATCTGTGGCGAACAAAAAACTTAATTTTGGCGTTTGGAATTTTTTTGCTACTACGCCGTTTACCGATTAGATTAATTGATTTTATTTTTTGATAGATTATGCATTTGTGAACGCGGCGATACCAAATATGTGTATTATTTTTTTATTTTTTTAACCCTTCAATGGGGCGAATGGGGGTGATTTGAACTCTTAGGTTTTTTTATTTGTTTTAAACTTTTCAAAACTTTTTTTAAACTTTATTTTTAAATTTGACTTGTCCCCCTAGGGGACTATAAGTATCAGCTGTCTGATTGCTCATTCATTTCTTCCAATCAGAGCAGCACCGCTCAGACCAGGAGAAGTGATCATCTCTTGTAACAGGCAGTACTCGGCTGTTTCTTACAGCTCATGTGAGCTAAAGGAGTCATCACATGACCCTGTACTACCATGACAACCATCGGATCCATGTGATCACGTCACGTGACTTCCGGTGGAGGCCTGTAAGTATTCAATTAATTAATTAATTAATCGCCCTTAAAATGGTGGTCACATCTTGACAGCGCCATTTAAGCGGTTAACAGGTATGGGTGGATAGCGATTCCACTTGTACCTGCGAGGCACACGTCAGCTGTAAAAATCAGCTGATGTGTGCGGAGCCCTGCCAGCAACCCGCAGCAGCATGTAGGGATTAACACTATTACCGCAGGGACGTAATATTACTGCCCGCGGTCATTAAGGGGTTAAAGACAACCAACTACCAGGATTTTGCAATATGAAGTAAAGGCAGTGCCATACTGGCACTAAGATGCTGAATCCAGGCATACCTGTTATAGAAAGATTGGATGCTTGGCTGCAGAAATATCTTTAATCAAAGTTGAAGAAATGCACTGCACTTTGATTGACAGCTACAATGGGGGCGGGCCTTTGTGGGTCGGGTCCTCGCTGTAAAGTCCTCCTGCAGCGTCCTCTATGATGTACCCCCTTTTCATTATTTGAATCTTGCGCTGCACCGTCATTGCTGTTCTTGGTGGCGTATGTGCAAATAAACTTTGATTCTGTCTTCATTAAATCAGCACCGGAGTCCACGCATGCACGTACCGCGATCTCCGGTGCCATTTTATTGAAAACACTGCGGTGAAGACTATGAGCGGCAGGAGCAGGTGCGCAGATGTAAAAAAAAAAAAATCTGTGCACGATTAAATAAATGTTGGGGCATTGCTGCTGTCTATTGTCAGTACATAGTGATCATTGAGAACTATATAGGCACAAACACAGTGATAATATATCGATTATACATTCTAATCAAGGATCCTAGCTGTCTCTGAAAGTTTGGCACCTAACCAGATAGATTGAAGGAGCAGGAATGTTAATTTAGCAAACAATGGCGACATACATTGCTGCAGGCTTAAGGGTGCTTTACACGCTACGACATCGCTAGCGATAGCTAGTGATAGCTAGCGATGTCGTGAGCGATAGCACCCGCCCCCGTCGTTGGTGCAATATGTGATGATCGCTGCCGTAGCGAACATTATTGCTACGGTAGCGTCACATGCACATACCTTGTCAGCGACGTAGCTGTGACTGCCGAACAATCCCTCCTTCAAAGGGGAGGTGCGTTCGGCGTCATAGCAACGTCACTGTGACGTCACTAAGTGGCCAGCCAATAGAAGCGGAGGGGCGGAGATGAGCGACCGGAACATGCCGCCCACCTCCTTCCTCCCTCATTGCCGGTGGACGCAGGTAAGGAGATGTTCATCGTTCCTGTGGTGTCACACATAGCGATGTGTGACGCCGCAGGAACGACAAACAACATCGTACCTGCAGCAGCAACGATATTAAGGAAACGAGCGACGTGTCAACAATCACCATTTTTGAACGATTTTGCGATTGTTGATCGTCGCTCCTTGGTGTCACACGCTGCAATGTCTCTATCGGCGCTGTATGTGCGTCACTAATGACGTGACCCCGACGATATATCGGTAGCGATGTCGCAGCGTGTAAAGCACCCTTTAGACTTGCATTGCTTGTGTCAGGGCCAGGCGGTCGGGCAGACCCAGGAGGTGGATCCACTGGGCCGAACTCTAAGATGGTGGTAAGGAGTCCGGTAGCTGAAGCACTATGGGCAGTAGAACAGTCCGTGCCAGTGAGTGTAACGAAGGAGTCCCTGGGACCGCGGAGTCACAGATGGTAGTCCGGGTGACGTAGCTCAGGTTCGGAAGCCGAGGTGATGTCAGGCGGGGTCCGGAACCTTTGGAGCGAGATGACGGGTCACCGCAGGGATCCGAGATGGTACGGACTGTCAGATGGCAGACGGACAGCGTGCGGGGTTCGGGATTCAGCAGGACCGGATGGCGAGGCAGGATCAGCTCTAGAAGAGAGATACGTGAGTATGGCAAGACGACACAAGGAGACCTGACTCCTAGCTTGGAAAACACGAAGATCAGGCCCCGCCCTCTTGGACAATACACCCCTATATACCCTGTACCTGTTCAGCCTCATTTCCTGTTAATGGACGCTGGCCCTTTAAGAAAGGGTCAGTGACCGCGCGCGCGCCCTAATGCGCATGCGCGCAGCCCGGGTGCCAGAAGCCAGGGAAGGAGGCTGAGAAGAGGACGCAGGGGAGCCGGCCAGGGCCTGGGAGGCCGTCGGGCGCCGCGATCGGAGACCAGGGGGCCTGGGAAGGACGGGCACCGGAGCCAAGGACCCGGGGAGCGTGGCAGGTGAGCCGGGGAGCGGGGCTGAGGACCCGGGGAGCGGAGCGGAGGACCCGGGGAGGGGAGCCAAGGACCCGGGGAGCGTGACAGTACCCCCCCCCCCACGCCCCCCTCCCCGCAACCGGGACATGAAGGCACGGATCAGAGGAGTGCCCACGTTCTCCCTGGGCTCCCAGGACCTATCCTCAGGACCATACCCCTCCCAGTCCACCAGGAAGAACTGTCGACCTCGTACGGTCTTCATGGCCACGATATCCCTTACCGCATAGATGTCGTCATCGGCAATAGGTGGAGGAGCCGGACTGGCAGCAGCGGAGAAGGGACCAAGGACAACCGGCTTGAGCAGGGAGACGTGGAATGAGTTGGGTATCCTCATCGTGGCCGGGAGCTGTAGCTTGTAGGAGACCTCATTGATCTTGGCGAGGACCTTAAACGGCCCGATGTAGCGAGGACCCAGCTTGTAGGAAGGTATCTTCAATCGGATGTACTGGGAAGCAAGCCAGACCAGGTCACCAGGAGAGAAACACGGAGGGTCCAGACGCCTCTTGTCAGCGTGTTTCTTCATCCGCTGGGAAGCGCGTCCAAGGGACGCCTTGACAGAGTCCCAAATGGTAGCGAAGTCACGGGCTACAGTATCAGCCGCAGGGACATCCGAAGAAGGGGATATAGGCAATGGAACGGAGGGCTGAAGTCCGTAAACGACATGGAAGGGAGATTTGGAGGACGACTCACTGATGTGGTGGTTATGTGAGAATTCAGCCCAAGGCAGAAGCGTGGACCAGTCGTCGTGATGGGTGTTGACATAGTGACGTAAGAAGGATGTCAAGATTTGATTGACCCTCTCCACTTGGCCATTAGACTGAGGATGGTATGCAGATGAAAAGTCCAGAGTCACTCCCAGATGTTTGCAGAGAGCCCTCCAGAAGCGGGAGGTGAACTGAGTTCCTCTGTCGGACACGATGTGGGATGGAAAGCCATGCAAGCGGAAGATGTGATGGATATAGGCTTCCGCGAGTTCCTGAGCAGAGGGCAGTCCAGCCATGGGGATGAAGTGGGCCATTTTGGAGAACCGGTCCACCACGACCCATATGACTGTGTGTCCAGAGGATAATGGCAAGTCCGTAATAAAGTCCATCGCAATGTGTTGCCAGGGAACTGAGGGTATAGGCAGAGGCAGAAGACGGCCATAGGGCAGGTGTTTGGGCGTCTTGTTTCTGGCACAAGAGGAGCAGGCAGAGACAAAAGCAGCGACGTCCTTGCGAAGGGATGGCCACCAGTAATGGCGTGCAATCGCACCCCATGTTCTCTTCTGGCCTGCATGACCGGCTGTTTTTGAGGCATGACCCCAGTGTAACACTTTTTGCCTGTCAGTCTCAGAGACATAGGTCTTTCCGGGCGGTATCTGGGCCAGGGTGACAGGGGCCACCGAAATGATCTTGCTAGGAGAGATGATGGGTTGGGTAGTCTCTTCCTCCTGTTCCATGGGCATGAAAGACCTAGACAAAGCATCAGCGCGTACGTTCTTGTCCGCGGGTCGGAAATGGAGCTGGAAGTCAAACCTGGCAAAGAATAGGGACCACCTGGCTTGCCGTGGGTTCAGTCGCTGAGCGGACCGCAGGTATTCCAGGTTCTTGTGGTCCGTGTAGATAATCACGGGGTACACTGCTCCTTCCAGGAGGTAGCGCCACTCCTCCAGAGCCAGTTTGACCGCCAATAGTTCTCGGTCACCGATGGTGTAATTGCGTTCAGGTGCTGAGAAGCTCTTGGAGAAGAAACCGCACGTCACCATCTTGCCGGAGGAGGACTTCTGCATGAGCACTGCTCCGGCTCCCGAGGAGGAGGCATCCACCTCCAAGGTGAACTGGCGGTTTAACTCCGGACGGTGGAGTACAGGCGCGGAGGCAAATGCTCGCTTCAGTGAGCAAAACGCGGCGTCGGCCGCAGGTGACCAGTCCTTTGGATTAGCCTCCTTTTTGGTCAAAGCGGAGAGAGGAGCAGTCAGGGCAGAGAAGTGAGGGATAAACTGGCGGTAGTAGTTGGCGAATCCCAGGAACCGTTGGATTGCCTTCAGTCCAGAAGGGGGAGGCCAGTTGAGTATGGAGGAGACCTTCTTTGGATCCATCTGCAGTCCAGTGCCCGAGATGATGTATCCCAGGAAAGGGAGAGAAGACTGCTCAAAGACACACTTCTCATATTTGGCGTAGAGACGATTCTCTCTCAGTCTTTGTAGAACCAGCTGTACGTTCTCTCTGTGGGTCTGGAGGTCCGGAGAGTAGATAAGGATGTCATCCAGATAAACTACTACACAGATGTAGAGAAGGTCCCGGAATATGTCGTTCACCAATTCTTGGAAGACTGCTGGTGCGTTACACAAGCCGAAGGGCATCACGCAGTATTCATAGTGCCCATCGCGAGTATTAAACGCGGTCTTCCATTCGTCCCCGGAGCGGATACGAACTAGGTTGTATGCACCCCGCAGATCCAGCTTGGTGAACAGACGGGCTCCTCTGAGCCGGTCGAACAATTCGGGGATGAGCGGCAGAGGGTACTTGTTTTTGACGGTGATCTGATTCAGACCCCGGTAGTCGATGCATGGGCGTAGGTCACCCTCTTTCTTCTTAACGAAGAAGAAGCCCGCTCCCGCAGGAGAGGAGGATCTCCGGATGAATCCCTTTGCCAGGCTCTCTGTGATGTAGGTAGACATGGCCCTGGTTTCGGCGGGAGACAACGGATATATCCGTCCTCGAGGTGGTGTTGTTCCTGGGAGCAGGTCGATGGCACAATCGTAGGGACGGTGTGGCGGAAGTACCTCAGACTCCTTCTTGTCAAAAACGTCTGCGAAGGACCAATAGGCCGAGGGCAGTTCCGGTAGGTTCTCTGGAACCGGAGGTCGTCGGATGGGTTGTATGGATTTCAGACACTTCTCATGACAAGCAAGGCCCCATCGGGTGATTTCGCCAGTACCCCAGCTGACTGATGGTTCGTGTGTCCGCAACCAGGGAAGTCCCAGCAGGATTTGATGGGACATGTGTGGTAGGACGTAGAGAGCGATGTTCTCGGTGTGCAGGGCACCGATACGCAGTTCGACCGGTCTGGTGACCCAGGAGATGGTATCAGAGAGGGGTCTCCCATCCACAGAGGCAATCACTAGGGGCTTCTCGAGTAGAGTAACAGGCAGCTGGTACTTGTCCACAGTGGCCTGCTGGATGAAATTGCCTGCTGCTCCAGAATCGAGGTATGCCTCAGCCGTGAAGCGCGTCTCTCCCGTAGACACTTGCACAGTCCACATAACCGGATCTGAGAGAGTCCCAGCACCTAGGGTGGCCTCTCCTACCAACCCTAGGCTTTGGAGTTTCCCGGCCTTTCTGGACAGGAGCGTAGGAGGTGTGTTCCCTCTCCGCAGTAAAAGCAGAGGCCCTTGGCGAGCCGCTCTGCTCGACGTTGTTCAGACTGTCGTACTCGGTCGATCTGCATGGGCTCGTGGACGGGAATCCCAGCTGTTGATGACTGAGGTACGGAGGGCTTCTGTGGAGGAGAAGAATGCCGTACCGGACGTCTCTCACGAGACAGCTCTTTGGAGCGCTCCTGAAAACGAATGTCCACTCGAGTTGCTAGGGCAATCAGGGCATCTAGGGTGGAGGGCACGTCACGACCCGCCAACTCATCTTTGATGCGACTCGAGAGTCCCTCCCAGAAGGCGGCTGTTAGGGCCTCATTATTCCACCCGAGTTCTGAAGCCAAAGTGCGGAAACGGATGGCGTATTGGCCCACCGTCAGTGTTCCTTGACGTAATCGGAGAAGAGATGAAGCAGACGCAGAGGCGCGTCCCGGCTCGTCAAAGGTGCTGCGAAAGGCCTGCAGGAACTCTTGAAGATCCTTGGTCATAGGATCCTCCTTCTCCCACAACGGGTTCATCCACGCCAGTGCCTCGCCCTCCAGGTGAGACATGATGAAGGCGACCTTGGCTTGGTCGGAGGCAAACAGATGTGGCAACTGCGTGAAATGGAGGGAGCATTGGTTTATAAACCCCCTGCAGGTCTTGGGATCTCCGGCGTACCGGGGTGGTGAGGCCAAACGCAGTCGGGAAGCATCCGAAGAGGCAGCCACGGGAGCGGGGGACGTGGCTTGACTAGTGGCGGCTTTGGATGTTGAAGACGTGACTGCCGCTTGTAGCGTGGTCAGGCGAGTGTCCACGGACGTCATAAAGTTCAGCATGCGGGTCTGGACTTCACGCTGGCGTTGGAGTTCCTCTTGCAAGGCCGCTAGTGCTGCAGCGGGATCCATGGCCTGATCTTACTGTCAGGGCCAGGCGGTCGGGCAGACCCAGGAGGTGGATCCACTGGGCCGAACTCTAAGATGGTGGTAAGGAGTCCGGTAGCTGAAGCACTATGGGCAGTAGAACAGTCCGTGCCAGTGAGTGTAACGAAGGAGTCCCTGGGACCGCGGAGTCACAGATGGTAGTCCGGGTGACGTAGCTCAGGTTCGGAAGCCGAGGTGATGTCAGGCGGGGTCCGGAACCTTTGGAGCGAGATGACGGGTCACCGCAGGGATCCGAGATGGTACGGACTGTCAGATGGCAGACGGACAGCGTGCGGGGTTCGGGATTCAGCAGGACCGGATGGCGAGGCAGGATCAGCTCTAGAAGAGAGATACGTGAGTATGGCAAGACGACACAAGGAGACCTGACTCCTAGCTTGGAAAACACGAAGATCAGGCCCCGCCCTCTTGGACAATACACCCCTATATACCCTGTACCTGTTCAGCCTCATTTCCTGTTAATGGACGCTGGCCCTTTAAGAAAGGGTCAGTGACCACGCGCGCGCCCTAATGCGCATGCGCGCAGCCCGGGTGCCAGAAGCCAGGGAAGGAGGCTGAGAAGAGGACGCAGGGGAGCCGGCCAGGGCCTGGGAGGCCGTCGGGCGCCGCGATCGGAGACCAGGGGGCCTGGGAAGGACGGGCACTGGAGCCAAGGACCCGGGGAGCGTGGCAGGTGAGCCGGGGAGCGGGGCTGAGGACCCGGGGAGCGGAGCGGAGGACCCGGGGAGGGGAGCCAAGGACCCGGGGAGCGTGACAGCTTGTCATATAAAAATGGGGTTAAATTGACATTTCTTCCTATTAAAGGGAATCTGTCAACAGGTTTTTGATTCTTCATATGAGAAACATCATAATGTAGGAAAAGAGACTCTGATTCCGACAATCTATCAATTAATGTACTGAGTGAAGCTGTTGTGACACAGAGTTCTTAAATGTAGCACGGCTGAGAGCGCTAACCCCCATATACCAGGCTCTCTATGTAAGCAGTCTATAGAAAGCGAGCTGCTTATCACAGGAGGCATTGTGGTCAGACTAGCAGGTATGTGATCAGTAGTCCAGGCAGTGATAATCTACGGGCGATAAAACCTTCAGTATAAGTAAACAACAGCACAAAGCATGATAGGTGACACGTTGCTGAATTGTGTGTTTTAACCAATAACTCATACTATCCTCAGATTACATAGCAAAAACCTGCTGACAGATTCCTTTTAAACATGTTTGTTTTCATTTTGTAGTGCTTTACTAGTAATAAAAATCAGGCAAGATAACACCTAATAAAAACGGCACAGTCTGTTAGCTGTATAATGTCCACAGGAAATTGCAGTTGTATATAGTAACATCATATATCATAAACTCTAAAAGCTCTGTATTGAGAAAGAGTTGGAAACAGACCACAACTTCTTCCAAAAAATGAACTGGTTACATTTGTTGTTAGGTTCGTGTGAAGTTTTTTTTTCCCTGAAAAATGTAGCAAGAAATATTCAACATAAATATGAATATGTCACAAAGTGGGGTTTTTCCACCTTCCTTAACACGCAGGAACCCCAGATTACTGCCGTAAAAATGTGATAGTTCATATGAATGATTATTTTTTTTCCTGGTTGCAACACCAACACACCTCGAAATGCAATAAGCAGAATCAGATGAAATGGGAGACAGAGAGGAGAATGCGCCCGGCCACTACGTCTGCGTATCACCGCACACATGCCGGCAGGATTCAGACAGTGCTCACTCTGAGAAGTATGCACTCAATCCGAAGAGGAAGGGCCCAAATATGCAAATAAGTGGACCAAACTCTTTACCATGCCAAAGATACACTGGAGCCTCCTCATTTGTATATGAATTAAAAATTATATTATCAGGCACTGTACCAGTAACAGGTACAATACTAGTATAGTTGCAATAAGGGCTAAGTCCCCTAAAACACTGTATAGCTTATTTAAAATGCATTTTGGGGGTGAAAGACTCCCTATAGAAGTCAATAGAAAACTAATGCAATTAAGACTTATCTGATCTTATTAATCTTCTTGTAATTTATTCATATCTTCATTCAAGTGCAGATACAAAACTGGTGTCCAGTTCTCCAGTTATTCATACTACATCCACCATCTAGTTTCAGTTGCCTCCTATCTCACTTATCAGAAAATTAGACTAGGGATAGACAGTGACTTTTTCCAAAACAGCTGTTGCATGACCAATCTTCATTCAGCAGCACTGCTACATTATAGCAATATAATTAAATGGGGTCGCATTGTGACGTTAGGGTAGTGCAACAAGCAAGTTGGCAAGAAGTCCAGCCTCGTTATGTTATATGCCGTCTTCCTTGTTGCAACTGCAGTCCCCTTGGGGTCACAATTAGAGATGAGCCACCCCCTGAAAACAATGTGAGGCAAACACAAACACTTAAAAACACATTATACATGTACACATACAGTTAAAAAACATTGCCATAACACTTACAGGTCCCTGCGATGCGTCCTGCACTCTGTCTCTCGCCGCTTTTCCTTTCGATAATCGCTGAGTCCACCTGGTAATCAGCACTGATGATAGGACCTATCATGACGTCAAAATAGCATGTGACCAGTCACGTGTCTATTATCTCATTGGCTACAGATTGGTCACATGGCTAGACGTCATTGCTAGGTCCTGTCAGTGCATCTCTCCGGTAAGCGGTGCTCGTTTGAGCATGTCCGTGTACCAGCGAAATGCTCGGGCACATGGTAGACTCCCCTTTCCTGCATGTTGGCGCTCTTTACAGAGTCAGCCCACATGCAGGGACTAGCTGTCACAGCCGGTAAATAGCGGCACCTGGAATCACGTGATCGGAGCACCGTTGCTATGGTAACCCGCCTGTCAGCGGTGACATCACCGCTTATAGCACGCAGCTTCTGCTCACTCACTGAGTGAATAGACTGCACAGAGCAGCAGCGTTCTCCCTCCCATGCTGTGCTGTCTGATGTAGCAGAGCTGCATGGGTTGAAGGAGAAAGAAGACAGAAGACCAGGATCGTGGAGGGCAGACAGGGAGTAATAAACATGGAGTCTCTAATGTGTCTGTGTATTTATTTCTATTAAAGTATTTTTTCTCTGTGTGGTGTCTTTTTTTTAACCCTTTATTGGAGATTCTTAATGGCCGGGTCAAACTTGCCTGACATTAAGAATCTTTGGCTTAATACTAGCTAGTAAAACAAAGCTAGTATTAACTCATTATTACCCAGCAAGCCACCCGGCTTCAGGGCTGCTGGAAGAGTTGGATACAGCGCCAGATGATGGCGCTCCTATGAAAGCCCCATTTTCTGGTGTGGCTGCGGACTGCAATTCGCAGCAGAGTGGCCCAGAAACCTCGGGCTAACCTGTGCTGTGGATTCCAATCCCCAGCTGCCTAGTTGTACCTGGCCGGACACAAAAATGGGGCGAAGCCCACGTCGTTTTTTTTTTTAATTATTTCATGAAATTCATGAAATAATTAAAAAAAGGGCTTCCCTATATTTTTAGTTCCCAGCCGGGTACAACTAGGCAGCTGGGGGTTGGGGGCAGCCGTACCTGCCTGCTGTACCTGGCTAGCATACAAAAATATGGCGAAGTTCACAGCATTTTTTTTTTTTTTAGTTTTTTGGCAAAAAAAAATAAAAAATGCTTCCCTGGATTTTCAATTGCCAGTGAAGGTAACACCAAGCAGTGGGGGTTAGCAGCCAGTAGCTGCTTGTATTACCCTTAGCTAGCAATACAAAAAATGCAGGGGGAGCCCATATATATTTTTTTTAATTATTTATTTAAATAACTTAAAAAAAAAAAATGGGCTTCCCTGTATTTTGATTGCCTGACATCACAGTATTGTATTTTTGATTCTCAGCGCAGATAAAGCAGACAGCTACGGGTTGCCACCCCCATCTGCCTGGCGTTACCTTGGCTGGCAATCAAAATACAGGAAAGCCCATTAATTTTTTTTATTTAAAAAAATAGTTTAAAAAAAAAAATGATGCGGAGTCCCCCCTTTTTGATAGCCAGCTAGGGTAAAGAAGACGGCTGTAGCCTGAAAACCACAGCTGGCAGCTTTACCGTGTTTGGTGATCTAATGTGGAGGTCACCCCAGGCTCTTTTTTTATAATTATTATATAAATAATATTAATTACAAAAAAAAGTAGGGTCACCCCCAAACTGGATCACCAGCCAAGGTAAAGAGGACAGCTGTGGTCTGGTATTCTCAGGGTGGGAAGGTCCATAGTTATTGGCCCTTCACAGCCTAAAAATAGTAGGCTGCAGGCGCCCCAAAAGTGGCGCATCCACTAGATGCACCAATCCTGGTGCTTCACCCCAGCTCATCCCGTGCCCTGGTGCAGTGGCAAACGGGGTAATGGGGTAGATACTAGCTGTAAGGTCACCTGACATCAAGCCTAGCAGTTTGTGATGTCATGGTGTCTATCAGATACCAGACATCACAAACTGTCAATACTAACAAAAAAATAGACAAAAAAATGTATTTGAAAAAACACTCCCCAACACATTCCCTCTTTCACCAATTTATTGTAAGGAAATAAAAATAAGGGATCCCACGACGACTCTGGACCATCTAGAATATGGGGGGACATGCTCAGGGAACGTATACCCCATTTTCTAGGAGTGCAGACTCTCCATTTGAGGAGTGTGGGTGCAATGAATCTGCTATTTAGACATGTTTTCTTGTGGCGTATAACGGACTCTCATGTTTGGTAGTCGTTCAGCAGGGCAATTATAAAATCAAATACCTCCATTTGGAAATGTAGTATAGCTCTCCTGATCAACTATGTTTCTTACCTCATGAGCAGGGCATTGCAGTAGCTTACAGATGCATGGGTACCGCCACTCACTGTGTCTGAACACAGGAAGCTGAGCTGACATCCGCTCTGTGCATGTGGCAGCATCTATTGTGAAGGAGGGGGCCGCGGGGGATCAACGCTGCACAGGTACCGTGGAACACCGGGGAACACCGGTGGGGTTATAGGGGGTGACCTGGCAGGGCTTGGGGAGGAGTTTTCTGTCGCATGTGTCATGGCACATGCGACAGAAATCAGAGGAGTAGGGTGAATGCGGCCAATGCGCTGCTGTGCGCGCGGTCATCTTGGATTTCCGGGAGGGGGTCGGGGGGGCACTTTGGCGACACCGGGGGACCGGGGAGGAGATTTATCTCCCATCTGGCATGTTTGTTCTTGCCAGATGGGAGATAAATAATTTTTTACCCGCGCTGTCATTTACTCTAACGTGATCATCGGATACGGTGTATACCTGTGATCACGTGAGCGGGGACCGGAACAACCAGCCTGAATCATGATCTCTAGGGTCTCAGCTACCCCCTAAAACCCCAGAGATTTCCCACTCTCCTGCATTTTGTAATTTTGCACCCTTTGGTGCCTTTCATGTGGCACTAAGGCGTGCTTAGCCTTGTATTTAGCCAAAAAAATAAATAAATTTAAAAAAAAATGATGTGGGGTTCCCACTATTTTTGATAGCCAGCTAGGGTAAAGCAGAAGGCTGCAGCCTGCAGACCACAGCTGGCAGCTTCACCTTGGCTGGTAATCCAAAACTGAGGGCACCCCACGCTGTTATTTTAAATTAAATAAATAATTAAAAAAAAAAAAAACACGTGGGGGTCCCCCCAAAATTGGATCACCAGCCAAGGTAAAGCGGACAGCTGGGGTCTGATATTTTCAGACTAGGGAGGTCCATGGTTATTGGACTCTCCTCAGCCTAAAAATAGCAGGCCGCAGCCGCCCCGGAAGTGGCGCATCCATTAGGTACGCCAATCCTGGTGCTTCGCTCCAGCTCATCCCGTTGCCCTGGTGCGGTGGCAAACAGGGTAATCTATGGGGTTAATACCAGATGTGTAATGTCACCTGGCATCAAGCCCTGGGGTTAATTACATGCTAAAATGTTAAAATATATACATGGAGTGGAAATTACAGTAAGATAATAAACATAAAAAATAGTGTGGGTCTGTACATACAAGAGTGTTGGGTTCTTAAAATTTATGTCTGACCAGTCTATCTTTATTTATATTCTTTATACTCAGTACATTATAAAGCTGAACCTTTTGTTTTTATGTTTATGGAATTACAAACCACTGTGATTGGTTTAGCTAGTCTCTGCCATAGCAACAAACAGGGTGAAGGTAAGCTTGACACACCCAATGGAAAAGGTCACCACTAGGGATAATCGAATATCACAAATATTCGGTATTATTCTGCTTCGCGAATATTCGACGAATAGGTCGCCACTATGTGAATATTTGATGTGCAATGTAAGTCTATGGGAAGCCCGAATAGTTGCCAAATAGCAACTATTCGAGCTTCCCATAGACTTACATTGATCATCGAATATTCGCAAATAGTCGAATAGCAGCGACCTATTCGGCGAATATAAGCTTTGCCGAATATTTGAGGTATTCGATCATCCCTAGTCACCACACATCCAGGGGGAGTGCAACGATATGAAGTCCGCCAGGTGGACTATATCGTGAATAGAAGGAAAAAATATCGGCACATCCAGCGTAAAATAATTTCTGTCTTTATTTTCACATACTATTAAAAAAGTCCATCCACATTAGAAGACCCTAATTAAGGTTTTCTAATATGGATGGACTATTTTAACACTATGGGAAAATAAAGACAAATTATTTTACGCTGGATGTGCCGATATTTTTTCCTTCGATTCAAGTCTCTGCCATACTGGTACTTATCGATTGTACCAACTTGATCATTCTCACTGTACATACAGTATATATAATTTATTTATTATCACTGCATTGCATTTTATGCCACATGGTTCTAGATATTTTTTTGACACATCTATACCTCTATCAATTGTGTTTTATAGTTTTACATATATATTCTAATTTATTCATTTAGTAAAAAAAAAAAAAAAATTCAAGGGGTCCTTCTTCCTACAGACCCAGGGAACAGCTATGGGGGCGGCCTTTGTGCCCTCATATGCAAATCTGTTCCTGGGTCTGTGGGAACGGGACCTTTTCCTGTCAGATCATGGACCCTCAATGGACCGCGTCCTCTTTTGGACGCGGTACATTGATGATATTTTCATGATCTGGCAGGACACTGAGGAGGAGCTAAATCTCTTTATGGGAGCATTAAATAAGAATGACTGTAATATACATCTGACCTACCAAGCTGATCGGAATTCTGTTGAATTCCTTGATGTTACTGTGAAGCGTGACAAGTCTAATTATCTCCATACAGATCTGTTTCGTAAAAAAACTGCAACTAACTCCCTACTACACGCTAGTTCTTCACACCCTCCAGCCCTGATTAAGGCTATTCCCGTCGGACAATTCTTGCGCTTGCGCAGGATTTGTTCGAGTGATATAGACTTTGATAGACGAGCTGTTGAGCTCAGTGAAAGGTTCCATGAAAGGGGCTATAGTCGTAGATTGGTAAAAAGGGCATTAAATAGAGCCAAATTCATTTCAAGACAGAATCTCTTATACAATTCTGCACAATACAAGACTAAAACCAATCAAGTGAGGTACATTACGAAATTCAACTCACAGCATTCTTTCATGTATTCTTGCCTTGAGAGATTCTGGCCAATACTAACTGCTGATCCAGTATTTTCCCAATACCTTAATAATAGACCGAGTATCACGTTTAGGAGGTCGACAAACCTCCGAGACAGATTAGTCTATAGTAATAAACCTACCACCTTTCTTGACCAGTATCGCCAACCCTGGGGCTGTTCCCCATGTGGTAATTGCGTGGCATGTTGTAACATTGTTAAAGCAAAGACTTTTACGGATTCAAAAGCAAGTAGGATCTTTAATATCACACATCCTATCACTTGTACCACTAAAGCTGTTGTGTACTATGCCACTTGCCCCTGTGGGTTGATATACGTGGGCCTTACCTCCCGACAGCTTAAAGTTAGGACACGTGAACATGTCAATGGAATTATAGCCGCGATGGACATCACTGATATGTCTATTTTGAAGACCATCCCGAAACATTTTAAACTCCACCATAACTGTGATGCTTCACTGTTTTTGGTGAGAGGGATTGATCATATCCACCCACACATACGAGGTGGAAATATCAAAAAACAGTTAGCAAGACTCGAGGCTAAGTGGATATGGACTCTGAATACGGTGTCCCCTTTGGGACTGAATGAGAATCTTAGCTTTGTTCCTTTTTTGTGACCACTTGGAGTCATTTCATATAATATTGAGTCTCCATCATATTATATTGTTGATTTTATTTTGCTGTTTTAAATTTATGCTTTTAATTATTTTATACTTTTACTTTTATTTTCAGTTTGACTACTATATGATGGTGAACATCGTGGATTGCTATATACATTTACACATCCTTGGTGAAATATTGGATTGAATTTTACTGCTGCGTCTGAACCATCCCTGAATGAACTAAATATAATATATCCATCTACATTATATATTCATGAAATGTGCTTCCTCTTATATCTATTTATCAGGATCCCTCCTCTTTTTTCATTGTTTTTTTGTTTACAATTTTATTCTGTTTGAATTTGTGGCACTTATGTGTCTGCGTGTACTTGGCCATGCAGGCACATGCGTAAATTTGCACTTTATTGTGTATAGGTACGTGTATTCGTTCATGTTTGGTGCAGTTCAATTCTCTGACCATGGTTCAATATATGCCTTCACTTCCTCAGATTGTCACTCCCTTTCCTCACTGCCTCACATCACTGTATATACGAAAGGGCATGGGCTCCATGGTCTTTGGAGGGATTGCACCTCATATGAATGAATTAATGAATTTAAAGAGTTGTTATTCTAATGCTATGTCTGGTTTTGTGATTGGTGAATATGTCTTTATATTCTTATATGCATATATATGGTTATTTTGTTCTTCAATTGGAGTTATGAATCTCCAAAAATTTTTTTCTACATTTTTTTCTACATTCTCTTCCCCCACCCCCCTTTCACTCTAATAATGGGTTATTATCTAACCCCCTATGTTATCCAAGCACACTGTGCATTTTATATTATATTATGTTATGTTTTAACATGATATATTTTTCTCTTTATATAGAGTCTTATTTACTGTTTATCATATACTCTCTGTCACATTTGTCTGTCCAGATTTGGTTTTTCCTAAGTCTTTTTATTCTTTCATCTTATTATTTATTTTTTCTTCTACTTTTTATTGCTAGGTAAAACACATGGTTGGAATTTTTACTGGATGGGTTAATTGGTCCCGATCACTTGTCTTGCAAATTCATTTTTGATATTGTCCAGTTTATTATTATTTGATCCCCCTTTGATATATATCTAATCTAGCATTGATTTCATATGATATTATGTCAAATTTCTTTAGTTCAGATTAATACTCTATACGTTATCTCTATGGCTATTTTCCTGCCTTTCTGCAATGGTTTCGGACACTTTTCCATATGACTTTCTATATGTATAATCAAGCGACGCATGCGCATAGGTATTGTGCTGATCTGTTGCTTTACGTCTATCTCTGTAATTCACCTATGACGCGCTGTGACACTCCTGTCACGTGATTTATCACGTACAGGCTTGATTACGCCTGCGCTTATACTTGATTATGTGCTGAGGGATCATTAATTGACATGCGCGCTGACCTTGTGCTGATTCGCTCTATTGTTACGTCCATCTCCCTGATTCACCTATGACGCGAAGTGACACCGCTATCACGTGATTAATGACGTATGCGCTTAACAACGCATGCGTTCACCTCTTGTGCTGATAGGTTGTTAGTGTACATTTAATCCGAGGCAATCCTCTATGACTCCACCCCCTGAAGAAGTCGCTACGAAACGTGCGCGCGTCGGGGCAGGCGCCGTACACTGAGAGGAGACTGTGCTCCACAAACCCCAGGTGAATATATCACTATTTGTGTGATTAGAGTGTGCCGATTCTGACACCTCTTTAGGATTAGGATTATTTACATCTATATCTTTCCTCTACGAGTTCATAATTTGTGAAGCTATCTCTCACTCTCTGCTTTACCTACTTTACCTGCTTTTTTGTGGCTGGCGGCTTTAGTGTTAGTGGTTATTTGGAATGGTATTTTCTCCACTTATTTATCTACCTACTACCAGCTATACCTTTGATGATCGTTTCTTATTGCGGTACCTGATGTCCTCTTGTCAGGGCAGGTATTGTATATTGTGAAGAGGCTGTGCTCTACAAATTCCTGGGGAATACACCACTATTTAGTGATTGAATTGTGTCGACTCTGACAAATTCCCTAGGATTAATTAATTAATTAATTTATTTACGGGTTTAAAAATCCCCTGAGCCATGTGTCTTCCCTTTATATTTTCCTGCCTTATTGAGGCTATCGGTAGTACCTATTAATGTATTTGCTACCAGTTGCAATTTGCCTATTATAAATACATGGCACCAAATTCAGCTATATCTCAGTGCTTGCTAGTTATTATTGGTAGTTTTTGGCAGTAATTTATTTATTTTTTATGACCATTCCTGAATTCCCTATCGCTACCGTCATATATTCGATTGATATTTATTCATACATACTATGCAGGTTTTTCTTGACGCCTTTTTCCAGTCAACAGTCGTGTGTGTGTTTTATGTGTAATTTTAATTTTGATAATAAAGATATAACTTATTTAAGACCTTGTTGTTCGGTTCTTCCTTTTTTGGTTTAATTTATTCATTTAGTGTCAGACATACAGTATCTATTTATGGTCTACTAATACCTCTTAATTGTACAGAACCCCACTGTGTTTTTTGCATTTTTAATCTTGCTGTAATTTCGTTTACATGTCTACATTTTAATATAATTTCAGCATGCAATAAAACCTAAAGCAATTTTTACGATATATACATGTGCATCACATTTGTAGGTTTGATTGTATGTCAGTATTTATCTTGATTAATAAATGTCGGAGAATTAAATCAATTGAGATATATATATATATATATATACATATATATATATATATATATATATATATATAGCTATATACACTAAACTTTGACAAATTAAAAGGTTATTATTCCCAGAATTGTATGTTATCTGATATCGATAATCTAGGGGATAGTTTAATAATCACTTAGGGTCTGGTCGTTGGCACACTCAGCAATCCATACATCATCGGAACCGGTCTCCATTGCACTAGAGGTGCACATGCTTGACCTCCACTTTAATTATTGCCAGGGATAAAGAATAAATTACAATTTTGGGGATAACACTTTAATCAATAACAGTTGAAAACTAAGGATGCATCTAGGCAGCTTTAAAAATGTAAAGGAATATAAAACTTACTGTCTTCCTTGTAAGCGACCACAGCTGATTTGATGCTACTTCTCGTTTTATTCAGTAATATACTGTATAGTCAATGTCAAGGAATTGAGGACTCACTTTAATATGATGAAACACTCCTTTCTACATCCTGTTTAGGCTATTCTCATTGTTTAGTCAGTGGCTAGAATTTGAGCCTAAAGTTAGCTGTAAGGTTGTAAGATGCATTTTAATCTCTTCGCGACGTGGCCACTTTTCAATTTTGTTTTTTCCTCCCCTTATTGCCAGAGTCATAGCTTTTTATTTTTCTCTACACATAAACATATGAGGGTTTGTTTTTAGAGTTGTACTTTTGAATGACACCATTCATTTTATCACATAGTATACTGTAAAATGTGGAAAAAAAATTCAATTGTTGAGAAATTGTGAAAAAAACAGAATCTGACTTTTACTGAGACTTGGTTTTACAATGTACATTTTGTGATAAATTGTTCCTCAAATACGACTAAGGTATTTTTAGTTTGTTAACTATATTTTTTTATTAAAGTTTAGTTGTGCATTACAGATGCATCCAATTTTAGGTTATGTTAGTGGTGAAAAAAAGATGTTTGCAAAAAAAAAAAATGATGGGATTGTGTCGCCATTTTGCAAGACCCGTAGCGGTTTTTTTTTGGTTGATAGAGGTATGTGATGGCTTATTTTTTATGGGGCGAGGTACATTTTTGTTGATACTATTTTGGGATAGATATAATGTTTTGATCACTTGTTACAGCATTTTTTTGTGGTATTTCTTGCACCCAAAAAAAAAAATGTAATTTTGGAGTCTTCTAATTTTTTTTTCACTTTTCACTGTTTTTAGTAGTCCCCTTATGGGACTATAACCTATGCTCATCTGATTGCTTGTGCTATATACAGCAATGTCACAGCATTGCTGTATATAGCAATAATCACAGTCTCGCTTGAACTCGGCCACAGGCAGGGTTTCAAAGAAGCACTGCTGTGACAAGCATGGAGGTCCTCAGTAGAACCCCTGCTGTCTTAGCAACCTATTGGCAATCTACGATCATGTCACGGATGCACCAAATGAAGCTGAAAGTGTTGCTCCCCTATGGCGATGCGTGTTAAATCCCACTCTCAAGTGTGACAATGGGATTTAACAGGTTAACAATCGCAGGCAGAATTCCGCTCCAATCATGATTGTTAGTGACAGGTCCTGATTGTAACGCACAACCTGTGAGCCCACTCCATACACCCACTTCTGACATGAGCCATACATATGCGGTGCATGTTGTAAAGGGGTTAACATACATTTTTGACCATCTACTTTTTTCTTAAAAAGAGAATACCTTATTAAACGTGAAAGAGGCTTATAGGAGAGGTCCAAACCTAATAATGATTTTCATCCTAAATGATTATTTATTAGAATAATCTATTAGCCTTAAATAAAAAGTCCATATCGGACGACTTCCGGCTCCTGCGCTGATCATGTAGGACACAGGACGCCTGAGCTCTGTCATTCCCTGCAGCTCTGACATATATACCGGACAACCCACCAGCCTCCCCCGCTCCATTCCACCGGTGAGTGAAGTTGCTACATGCAGGGAAGTTCATGGGGAGCCGTGGAGATAATTACTTGAAACAGCGCGGTGAATTTCGCTCTCCCCCTCCCTCTCAAGATCTGGCAGCGTGATAAAGATGGCGCCGGAGCCTGCCCTGCACTAAAGTCAGATCTGTACACAGAGAGCAGGACGCAGCTTACCTTGCACTCACTCCCCCAGCACTAAGCAGTTAACCGGCAGCAGAATAATAAATCTCCTGGAGTCCTGATAAGATATCAGCAGCAAACAATGCTACTGACAAGTTCTGCAAAGAGCTAAGAGTTAAAAAGCTGGGAATCCCTGGGCCCTTCCCCCATCTTGTCCAGACCTGTGCATAAGCAGGAGCTGAATCTCTAGGCATACAGACTCAGTGCAAAGCTCTGGAGAAAGTGAAAGAAGCTGAAGGAGGGAAGTTTAAACATACATCCCTGCAAAGTTACAGGACAGTGAGAATTCATATAACTCTGGCAGGGGGGAGAAAGGGGTGAAAGTGAGAATAAACAAAAGGGGGAGCAGAATCAAGATTTGTCTGACAACCCACACTAAATCAGTGTCAAAACTTACGTCCCTTCACTCACTATTTGATGGAAAGATACCTGCTGCGCAGCAGCTCCAAAACACAAAATCCTCATACATCCAGCGTACAGTGTGAAAAAAAGATTGTGACTGCCCATACAGAATTAAGTGTCCCTCGGTCACCTGAAAATACTCATCAGATGGAGATGGAGGATTCCCCGGGGACCCCGGATGTATTCAAAACAGTGGAGGGTATGGATTATAAGCGTCTGGCTGATGAAGTCGCCAATCGTTTGCTACCTGACATCTCCGCTACAATTAAAGCATCAATAGCAAAAGCTCTCAGTGCCATACAGAACCAACTTGATGAGACGGTGGAACAGGTTGCGGCTATGGAAACCAAAATGTCGACGTTAGAGGAGGACTTCAGCTCTGACCACACTACAGTCATGCGTCTGGCCAGGGAGAATCTGATCCTGAGGGACCGTGTGGACGATCTAGAGAACCGCTCCAGAAGAAGCAATTTGCGCATTGTCGGCCTGCCTGAAACATACCCGGTTGGTGAGCTACGTACATTGTGTGAATCCACTATTCCTACAACCCTGGGAGTAGCAGGAAGGAGAAAAGTGGAAAGGGTGCACCGCATTGGTCCGCCAAGGAGAGGTGATGAGAGTGAAAATAACAGACGCCCAAGACAAGTCATAATGAAATACTTGGACTTCTCCGATAAACAGGAAATATTACAGGCATACAAGAAATTGAAACATCCCTTGGAGGTGAAAGGCTCGCGCATCTTGCTCTTCGAGGATTTTTCTGCGGAGGTCACACGGCAGCGGAGGGCATTCTCATACATATGCTCTGCCTTATTTAAGAGAAATATACGCTTCCAGTTAAAGTACCCGGCAACGTTGATTATCAGACATCAGGATGGATCCTACAATTCTTTCTCAAGTCCAAAGGAGGCAGAGGCCTTTATTGAGCGGATCAGCAGTCCTCGTGACCTCAGGAATTCTCCAGGACAAGGGCGCAACGACTCACCGAACCAGAGAGTGACCAAAGGGAGCTCTGTGAAGCTCGCTACAGCTTCCCCGAAGGACCGGAGACAGCAAAACAAGGAACTTAAGGGAACCTGAGACAAATAGACAAATGTCGGATGTGTAAAGTTCAAGGTGGGACACCTGTTTTTGATTTAGGCTGGAGAAGCCGCAGTGGAAAAAGTTCAAGAAATCTGAGGCGGAGGAAAGGAAAGAGAACTTTTTTTTTTTTTTTTTTCCTTCTCTCTCTTTCTTTGTAGGTGGGACACTCCTTTATATTGGTTAAACGCTATAAGTATAAGGTTGACTGAGCTTGGAAAATGATCAGAAAAAAGTGAAGTCTGAGTATTATGGTATAGTTGGGGGGGGGAGGGGAGGGAGATGTTTGAAATGTTTGGGGATTTTGGATTCAAGTGAAGTAGCAAAGATTTTACACAGAGTTATTATTATTACTACTACTCTCACTATTGCAAGTGAGCACTATGTTCAATTGTCTAATTGGTTGAATTTTTTTTTTGGCAAGGGAGGGCAGCAAAAACATGGTAAACGAAAGGCAGGATTTCCATTTATTACATGTGCTTTATGAGAATAGTCACCTGGAATGTTAAGGGGTTACGTTCCCCCCAAAAAAGAATTAAGATATTACGCCACCTTAATCGCCTCAAACCGGACATTGCGCTCCTTCAGGAAACTCATCTGGAAGGTTCAGACATGCAGAGGATGGGGAAATTGTGGGTTGGAGGAGTCTATGGGTCATCTTCAGTTAAAAGGAAAGCAGGGGTTATTACATTAGTAAGTAGGAGATTACAACATCAAGTCCTGGAAACATATGCGGACACGGAAGGTAGGGTTCAGATGATCTCAGTGGAGATACCTGGAGGAATTTATAAAATCTTTAATATTTATGCCCCGAACGAAAACAACAAATCATTCTTTCAACGACTTGAGGCCAAAATTTTAGAACATGCCCATTTTAATCTAATAATTGGGGGGGATTTCAACTCGGTGGTATCTGTGCTAGAGGACAGGAAAAATGCTAAAGGCCCCCCAAATGTACCGCGCGGCCATGATAAAGTTATGCGTCCTCTGTTAAATGCCACGGCCTTATGGGATGCGTGGAGACTACTGCACCCTCAGGATAGGGAATTTACGCACTATTCACATGCTAATAGCTCCTGGTCTCGCATTGACTACTTTCTTATTTCATTATTTCAGGGAACCTGGTACGTGCGCTCCACTCAGCTACTATCCAGGATTTGGTGATTTCTGACCATGCCCCGGTGGTGCTAGACCTAGCAAACATTTATCCCAGAGGAACGGACTATCTGTGGAGATATCCTTCCTTCCTTAAAGATAACGAAGATTTTTCCTTGAAATTAAAGGAATGGTGGACGGAATTTATGGTACATAATGATCAACATAAAGACACACCTATGTTATTATGGGACACGGCGAAGGCAGTATTACGGGGCAGAACGATAGCACATGTTTCCTATTTGAAGAAAAAGGCTCATCTTAAATTTACTGAAACCTCCCATAAATTGAGGGAAGCATATACTTCTTTTCAAAAGCATCCTGATAGGGACCATAGAGATAGATGGGTAATAGCCCAAAGAGCTTTTAATGAGTGGGCGGAAAAACGGGAACAAATGGCTAGGTCAATGCAAGAAGCTACATTACATCGCTTTGGAAATAAAGCAGGGAAAATACTGGCCAACTTAGCGAAAAATAGGATTATAACTCAGGGACCCATGGAAATAAAAAATCAAAAGGGGGAGATACACAAAAACCCTAAGACAATAATTGAGACTTTAGGCACGTATTATAGAAACCTTTATTCGTCGGAAAAGCGAGACAAATTTCCCGATAATAATCTTTTATCTAAAGTGACACTACCTCGACTCACAGAAGAGCATCGCACTTTTCTGAATGCCAAAATTACGGGGGAAGAAGTATTGGGGACAATCAACTCCATGCATAATTATAAAGCCCCTGGCCCTGACGGATTTACGGGAGAATTCTATAAAACAGTAAAGGAAGAGATCTTACCTACATTACTAGAGCTGTATAATAGCATACTAGACGGTAATGCGTCTTTCCAAAATAATAACCGGGCATATATAAAATTGATCCCTAAACAGGGGAAGGACCCGAAGGAGCCGGGTTCGTATAGGCCCATATCACTTATCAACCTAGATATGAAGATAATGTCAAAGATTATGGCAAATCGTCTAGCTATAATTCTTCCCCAACTGATTTCCCCAGCACAGGCCGGTTTCATTCAGAAAAGATCAGGGACACTAAATATTAGAAAAGTTCTTCTTGTCCTGGATAGGGTTAACCTTCGGCCTCTGAAAGGAGAATCTCCCGCTTTGCTTACAATAGATGCCGAGAAAGCCTTTGACAATATTGAGTGGTCATGGCTTTATAGAGTTCTAGATGAAATGCGTTTTTCGGGGTCATTTTATACCTACATTAGAGAAATTTACACAAATCCGAAGGCTCAAGTTTACATTCCAGGATATCTGTCAGCCCCTTTTCCGTTACTGAAAGGAACCAGACAGGGTTGCCCCCTTTCCCCATTACTTTTTAATCTGGCTCTGGAACCATTGGTACGATTGTTATCTACACATAGCACCTTCCAGGGTATTTCTGTAAATAATAGACAAATTCAGTCAGCTTTTTTTGCGGATGACATTTTGCTTTTCCTTTCGAATCCAGCTCAGCAGGTCCCCGAGATTTTACAAATTTTGCGAGAGTTTGGAGCGTACTCAGGCTTCAAGATTAATGCGTCAAAGTGCGAGCTCCTATACCTGGGAGGGACAAATGTTCAGACACGGGAGCAGAACCCTTTTGAAGGAATTACAGTGGCTAAGTCATATATCACATACCTGGGAGTTAAAATAGGTAAGGTTCCGGCAACCCTTTATAGTCTAAACTATCCACCCCTTCTGAGCCAAATAGAGCAAGATCTTAAAAGATGGCACGACCTTCCATTGAACATAATTGGTAGAGTCCACCTAATTAAGATGATGTCGATATCAAAATTAATGTATCATCTTCAAACACTTCCCCTGCTTCTCAAGCATAAGGATATTGTCCAGCTAAATAGAGCTTTTTCACACTTCATTTGGAGGGGGAAACGCCCTCGTATAGGGCTTAAGAAGCTGATGGCATCTAAGGTTCATGGAGGTCTGAGTTTGCCGAACATTCGGGGTTACAATATAGCCTGTTTGACTAGATATATATTGGATTGGATTAAAGGCTCTAGGCATTATTCAGCGTTGGAGCTTGAGAGAGACTATGCACAACCTTGGGATCTGGTGGCATTGCTTCATACTGGGCAGGCTAATCTCCCTGTGAAAATCAAGCACTCTTCCTTATTTAAAGACACAATTGCAGCGTGGAAGGCGTTGAGGAAAAACTACAAACTTCCCCATAAAATATCCAAATACTTGCCTATATGGGGGAATCCAGAGTTTGTGCAGGGGACAAGCAATAAGCTGTTTGAAGAGTGGAAGGTGAGGGGTATAAGGACTGTTGCTCATCTCTTGCACACCTCAGAGCCTAGATGGTTGAGTAGAGACGAAATTATAGCGCAGTATGGCCTGGGGCCTAACCAAGTAATCCAATATGACCAAGTGAGATATAGTATTATGACTCAGTTGCATGATGTGACCCAGGAGGTAGTATTTAACTCTTTTGATTGTCTGGTAAAGAACTCAATAACTTCATCATCTATCTCTTTTCTTTATGGAGCCATGCGTGATCTATTAATAGGACAGCACCCAGAAGGTTTATTTAAATCTTGGGAAAAACAATTTGAGGACCCGTCTATGGGGGTAAAAATTAGGGGAGGGTGGAATGCTCTTCGTAAATCAATTTTAAATGAGAATTGGCGAGAAACCCAATTTAGAATTATGCACAAGGCAATTTATGGTTTTAATCTCCCTCCATCAGCAACAAAGCCAGACAGGCTTACGTATTGCCCTAAGTGTAAGAGTAGTGGAACTGATCTCCTTCACGGGTTGTGGTCCTGCCCCCATTTGAGTCCATTATGGTCACAGATCAAAAGTTGTATACAAAAGGTGTGGGGTCTTGAAGTTCGGCTCTCACCTGGGTTCGCTATTTTTCACCATTGGGAGGAGGGGAACGATACCAAAGGGAAGATGACTAACCCACCCAGACTTATACATGTGATACTTCTGGCAGCCAAGAGAGCGATACTAAAAAATTGGTTGGAGTCTAGGGTCCCCGCGATTGAAGAGATCTTGGGTCAGCTCATGCATCTTCTTGAAATAGAAGGATTGGATGCAGAAAGGAGGGCGGATAGAATACGACAGCACTTTAACAAATGGAAGAAATTCATACTGGCCTATTGTACTCGGGAGGAGATAGTCAGGATTATGTCACCTTTCAAAGACACAGTCTGGTATCATACTGAAAAATTGAAGGATACATTGGATGGCTTGGAGGTGGGGGAGGAAAGGCCGAAAGCTGACTAAAAGGAGAGGGGGAAATAACCGATTTGAGTGGGACTTCTTTATTATATGTCATTACCATGTTCACAAGGGTTCAATGGGGGGAATGATAAGAATGATGGGTTAAGGGGTCGCTGCTTTCCTTTGCTTTATCTTGCCATGTTATGGTTATTGATTTTAAAAATTGGTATGGAATTTGGGATGATCAAACATGACAATGTAATGTTGAATTTACAATGCTGAATTCGCTTATGCCAATGTTATGTTATTGAAAAATTTGAATAAAAATATAGTTAAAAAAAAAAAAAAAAGTCCATATCATGCCCTCTGTAATCGAACTGTATTATTTATTTTACTATTTCTTGTGTGTTGATGTTTTGTTTGAGAGCCCCCAGTGCAAACTGGGATTCTCAGAGTTATAAGGAGCAGAGGTTGCAGTCACTGCAGCAGTCTTTCTCCCCACCCTGAAATGAAGCGTCATCAGTCACGTCCATTTTAGAAGCTGGGCTAGTCTCTGCTCTACTGAGCATGCATTTGATGTCAATGCCAATGCTTGGTTGGTAGGTTCTTGTCATGGTGCAATATTTTTCTCAGTGCACAGTGATAGTGCACTCCCTCACCGGCAAGAGAGCTGGAAAGAAAGCGCACTTTCAATGCGCATTTTAAGGAAAGAACATGGCAAGCAGGAAGAGTAGGGACACACCACACACCCAAGTCCATACGTATCCAGCAATCAATTTCCATACACATAAATATATATGTCCAGCAAAGAATCAATTTACATAAGAATATTTTGGCATCCAGCAATGTAAAAAAAACATACAAATACATATCAGAAGTGAAGAAACCGTATACATCAGGGGTGGAGATACTATTAGTGTAACCTGTGAAGCTGCACAAGGGCCCAAGAGGTGGGGCCACTACCACCTCAAAATAAGTGTGGAATTGTGCATTATGATGGACTGCAAATGGCCCTTATATTGTTCTATACAAGGGTCCTTTTCTGTCTATGTCCGCCCCTGGTATACATAACTATATACAAGTATCCAGCAATGTAAAAAACATAAGTTCAAATATACAGTATATAAGCAGTATACAAACCATATTCATAAGTATATACAAGCATCCTGTCAAGCTAGGTACAGGGAAGCACCAAGGGAACGGCGAAAAGAAAGAGAAACCCTATGTCTAGGGAAGAGGAAGATGGTGACCCCTGGCCAAACCTACCACTGGTCCCTGGGGTCCCTCACCACCCTAGATAGGTTCTTCACCTCTGCACCGAGCCGGATACCTGACCTTAAATATCCTTAGTGCTGTGCCCTAAATAGGGAACGGATGAGATGAGCTCTTCATCAACCACACTAAACACTATAGAACACACAAGGAGGACACATGGAGAAAAAAGCATGAACTACGTATCCACAGATGGCTGAGGTAGACGTTCAGCAAAGTTACAGCAAAGATACCACAAATGAGTACAAGCCTCCTGCTTACAACTAGAACTAAATGAACTCAATAATATCACCAGCACCAGTCCAGGGATGATGGGAGTATTTAACCACAAAGAGAATACTGATGATCAGCAGCTGAGTGGAAGTTGAGCTCCTGCTGGGTCTTAAAGGGGGAGAAATGAAAATCCAGCTGGAAAGCTACCTATAACAATGAATACTGACAGCTGGAACAATATAATTTCAATGAGAATTTTGTGCAGCTAAACGCTATGACCTTCTATTGCCATAAACCACATCACTGTCTGTCACCCGTGACACATCCAGCAATTAAAAAAAATGGTATACATAAATATATATGATCAGGAAGTAGTGAATAAAACACATATTTAGTAATGCAGGAATGATTCCTCATGTTTACCTCCAGAGTATAAGCATAGTAACTATTGCAATAATCATTTATTCTTTCACCCCGGTTAATTAACATGGTAACAATAATTTGTAGTTAAATTAACATCCATCATATACATACACCAAATTCCTGCACCAAATCTGCATCTCCTGGCAAAAATTGCATCAAAACAGCATGTGTTATCACGTGGTTTTGAAGTGATTTTTTTTGCCATGAGATGTGTCGCGGGCGGGGAGGACGCCACCGCCGCTGCGCTCTCGCTAACGCTCGGGTCCGGCGCTGCTGCGACTGCTGCTCAGTGGCTCGAGTGGTGGGCCGGATCCGGGGACTCGAGCGGCACTCCTCGCCCGTGAGTGAAAGGGGTGGTTGGTTTGGGGGATTTAGTCCGTGACGCCACCCACGGGTCATGGTGAAGATAGGCACCACCGCTGCTGGTGACGGGGATCCCGGAAGCAATGGTAGGGAGCAGCTGGGATGTTGTTTTCCCCCTCCGTGGGTAGGGGTCAGAGATCCCGGGGCCCGATGATGTGACGGGGAGGCAGGGTCGGTGAGGTTCAGGGTTGCAGGGACAGCGCGGCACGGTGCCGGATGGCACGGGTGTGCTCACTCAGCAAGAAAGGTACAAAGTCCTCGGTAAACCAAACGGCTGGATGGACGGGTCCCGCAGCCGGCTGCAGTGTCTCTCCCCAGACAGGTGATGGCGGCTGTCTTTCCCTGCACCTTGATGTTCTTCTTCTGACTACTATGGATTCCCAACTGTAGTCCGCTCTCCGGTGTATGGGTACCAGAGGAGCCCGTTTGCCCGCAGGCGCTGTCCCTTGGGTCTCTAGCCTTAGGCGGTAGCTGTATACCCTCACGGTGTGGGCGGTTGCCTTCAATCGGGACTTTTGCTGTTCTGAAACCCCTGGGGTTCCAGTCACATTCGGATCTGACTATTGACGGCGGCTCCAAGCCTGGTCGGGGTCCGATGGCCCTGCCTGTGTGTGCTGGCTTCACTTCGCTCCCCGGTCGGTACCGGCGGGCCAACGCCCGACCCCGGTCCTACGGTTCCGCGTTGCTCCACCACTCCTGCAGACGGCCACCACCGTCTGCCAACCTTGCTGTTAGTGCCTGGGCCACAAACCCAGACACCCAAGTGTTCACTCCTCACTCCTCAAACTCCAAACTCTATCTCTCCACTCCTCACTTCTAACTGACACTTTTCCCGCCTCCAGGCCTGTGAACTCCTCGGTGGGTGGGGCCAACCACTTGGCTCCGCCCCACCTGGTGTGGACATCAGACACTGGAGGGAGGCAACAAAGGTTTTGTGTTTGGCTGATGTCCCTGTCTAATGGGGGTGGGGGTGTTTGTGTGTTATCTGTGACGACCTGGCTAGGCCAGGGCGCCACAGATGCAGATTGGGAGCAAAAATATGGTGTATAAATTTCAGCACTAAATATGCATCTTTTGGCACAAAAAAACACATTTTCTGCCAGGAGATAAAGGTTTGTGACTTTATAAGCTCATTGGAGCTCTGCTCCTCCTGAGGTTACCTCAGGGTTCCCTGATTGGCCCTGCCACCATGTCCACGTCTTCTCTTACTCGAACCCTATCCAGAACTGGCACCCCATGAAGCCTGCACTACCAGCCAACCCACTGGTCACCTGTCACTCCTCCTCTATCTTGACTTAACCCTGTCCTATCTGATATCTGGTCTACCACTGCTCTAGCCCGCATACTAGGTGGCATTGTATGCAATTTGCATTGTATGAAAAAACTTGTGTTTTCTAATTGTTTTAAACCTTTTTTCTAGCATAAAAACTTTCATGTATTGGGACCTAAGAGCTGATCCTTTGTATCCTTCCTAATATACTGCTTGATACATGGAATGATCCATAAGTATGGTTTGGTATATGCTATGATCCAGGCGTAAATAATAAAGCAAACCGACAGCATTAATCTGAGATGTCATGTTCTCTACCTACTGTATATAAACATGAAGCTTTCATCTACGCACTCCTTCACAGCTTGCTGTTCTGTTTCTCATTCTCATTTCCTTTTTTTTCACACAAATAGCCTAAGCTGTTTACAAATATTATTTTGCCACAAGTATCCGAACCTCATACTGTATATGAAGATTGTTTTTGATGAATCATTATTTTTTTACTTATAGCAACCAATATGTCCTCACATCCATGTTCTTCCGGTGCCATTTAGAAACTTAAAGCTAAGTATGACCGGACAGTGATGACACTTTCTTAGAAATAGTGATGATTTGTGAGAAAAGAGAACGTAGAATAGCTATTCATATATCAAATGTGGTAAATTTCCTATAGGGATATTTCCGTTGCAACCTCATAAGACAACTATCTGAATTAACATGTAAAATGATCTTGAATTGTAAAAGTCTTTTTAAAGGAAGATGTTGATCAAAATAGTATATACTGAAAGCTACTGTCACAGGAAACCAGGCTGGGATGAAAAGGTGGTCATCGGTGGTCTGTCGGAGAGGCTTAGCTTGGCTGCAGAGTGAAATAAAACTTTTTTTTTTCATTTGTTAGGGTTTTTTTTTTAATTTCGCCCTCTTAGTGGTGATATTAACAATCAAAGTTTTTGACCCCAATGAGTTTATTTCCATTAAAGGGAACCTGTCATCAGAAATTTACCTGTAAACCTAAAAGTTCCCCCCTCTGCAGCTCCTGGGCTGCAATTTAAGAAAGGTTCCTATAGTTTTTGTGGCCCCTTTTATAACAAAATAAATACTTTATAAACTTGTACCTTTTCGTATGCAAATTTTGAAAATTATCCATGGGGCCGGGCTGCCTGGTGTCCGTTGTTGTCCTCCTGCCGATTTACGCCGCCCCCGAACGCTGAATTTCAAAGCTCAGGACGTCGCCCCTGGGCGCACGTGGTCCCGCGCATGCGCTGTGCGACTGTAGCGGTGCAGTGCACTGTGTGCACGTGTGACCGCTGGTGACGCTTTGCGCGGGCACGAGGTTATGGGCAGCGCTGTGTTATCAGCAAGTGCCGCCCATAACCTCGTGACCGCACTTTCCCCTTTGCCTCCTGCGTTCTGGGCAAGCGTCTCCTCGTAACCTGTGGTGGCCTGATCCGCTCCTCCCATCTATTTCCTGCTGCAGGGCAAGATGGAAAAGGTGACGTCGGATCATTTGGCCAGCGTTTGCGCAGAACGCAGGAGGCAAAGGGGAGAGCGCGGCCACAGTATTATGGGCGGGCACTTGTGATGCATTCACAGCGCCGCCCATAATATCGTGCCTGCGACCACGTCACCAGCAGTCCTCGCGTGCACGGGACCTCGGGCGCAGTGGGCGGCGTCCTGATCTATGAAATGAAGCAATGGGGGGCGGCGTAAACCAGAAGGAGGGACAGTAACGGACGCAAGAGAGCCCGCCCCCATGGAGAATTTACAAGAATTGCAGACAAAAAGGTACAACTTTATAAAGTGTTTAATTTGGTTTAAAAGGGGGCACAAAAAGTACAGGAACCTTGCTAGAATGCAGCCCAGGAGCTGCAGAGGGGGAAACTTTTAGGTTTAAAGCTCAATTTCTCATGACAGGTTCCCTTTAAGTTCAAGTCAGTGTTATCAGAAAGATTTCATGGACATGGATAGGCGAAATTAAAAAAAGAAAAAACACTTTATTGCATTTTTACACAGTGTACACAGTTCAACATGAAAATTTGGTATAAATCCTCTTCAAATTAAAGTTAATTTTATATGTTTTTATGCATCTTTCTTAGGCCCGTTTCACATGTCAGTGATTCTGGTACGTTTGTGCTTTTTTTAAAACGTACCAGAATCACTGACATACGCAGACCCATTATAATGAATGGGTCTGCTCACACGTCAGTGATTTTTCACTGCACGTGTCTCCGTGCGGCGTACCCGCGTGTCTGTGATTGCCGCACGGAGACATGTCCATTTTTTTCTGGCATCACTGATGTTCCACGGACCACGCAGTAGTGTGGTCCGTGAAACACGTGCCAGAAAAAAACGTGCTTTTAAAATAAAAATTATTTTAACTCACCCGGCTCCAGCGATGTCCTCTGCAGCCCGTGCAGCTTGCTGCTTCTGAGCCGGCTCATTATTGTCGCGCATATTCATTATGCGTGACACAGCCGACCCGGAAGCAGCTGCTGCGGGGGTCACCGCCGGCCGGACGCTGCACCGCGGGAGCGATCAGCACCATGGAGAGCGGGAGCGTGCACAGGTGAGTTGTTTTCTAAGTGCAATCACGGGCCACGGAGAACGGAGCCCGGATTGCACTTAGACAACCCACGTGTGCCGTGATTCACGGCACATGCAGGGACATGTGCGTGTTTTACACGCCAGTGAAAAACGTCACTGTTTTTCACTGACGTGTGAAACGGGCCTTATACTGATACAGCCATCAGCTCAGTCCAACAGAAGTAAATATGCTCTCAGACATGTGACACTTACTCGTGTCAAGTGACCCCCGGTATTCAGGTGTTACTGCCCAGGTATCTAAAGGCCCCTTTACACACTGCAGCATCGCTAGCGATATCGCTGTAACGTCACCGGTTTTATGACGTAATAGCGACCTCCCCAGCGACATTGCAGTGTATGAAACGCATCGGTGACCTGGCTCCCGCTGTGAGGTCGCTGATCGCTACAAATCTTTCAGGACCATTTTTTGGTCCTTTGTTACCCGTTGCGCAGCATGCATCGGTGTGTTTGACACCGTTACAACGACATCGTGAACGACTTAGAACCCAGCGTGCTATAGCGTTGTCTTTCCCTTGCTGTGTGACACGTCCCTAATGACCAGCTAGGTCGTTCTGCAAGTCCGTATCGCTGCTGCGTCGTTGGCCAGGTTTGCCTGTTTGACAGCTCACCAGCGACTGTTAGAGACTTTCCAGCGATCCCGGCCAGGTCGGGATCGCTAGAAAGTCTCAGTGTGTAAAGGGGCCTTAACATGTCTTTTACATATAGGTAACAGTTCTAGAATTACATGACCGCACTATTAAGTTCTGGAAAGTGGCAAAACTTGCCATTTTTGGATAGAGAGGTCGCCAGGGCACGCGTACATCCAAGTACCACTGATACCAAAGCACGCACAGGGCGCAGGGCCCTAGGTCAGATGATAGTTTCAGACAACCTGGCAAATTCCTGCATAGTGGAGGGACCTGCATGGACTTTATTCATCTACAGATCCGGGGCCATCAGCAGTAAAGCAAGGATCGAGGTTCGGACACATACCTCCCCACAGGGTCCACACTGCCAGCCGTATGGACGAGGAGACTGCTACTTAACAGGGACAGTCGGGGCCCCCAAACCGCTTCAAGCTACGGGGACCCAAACTACACTGAGAGTGCTGGGGACAGAGCAACCGAGTCATTACACCGGCACTGGAAACACAGGGACCTGAACCAGCCGTTCACAGGTTAAAGTGAGTAAAGACTGTTCATTACAACCCCGGTGTGGTCTCCTCAACCCCGGTGTGGTCTCCTTCATTAAAAAGTGCAAAGCTCCCATCTCGCAAATCCCCTGGCTCAGCCCTGCCTGCGGAGGGCTACCATCATAGCTGCCATCACCATCAGCCCAGGGGTAATTCCACTAAGCAGCAGCTTTTCCATCCTATTGACCGCAACCCGCATGTGGCGTCACATGAACATTAACTCTTATCTCCCATGTAAATACTCCCTCTATAAAAAGCACCCAGGGCACGGGACCGGGCAATGGCCATCACAGTGACATCCCCAGTTGTCTATACTGCCCGGGACCGAGTATCCCATTCACTGGGCGACATATATATATATATATATATATATATACACACAGTATATCAGAAATCTGTGTGTTCTTTCAATATGAAACCATTATTCACCCGACTGTCGTGAGTGTGTCCCACTTGGGGGAGACCACGGGTGAATCCGCTGTCAGACGGTCACAATGCCTTGCTGCTGGCAGGTTCACTACTGTTACTTGATAACATCTCCTTGCTAGTGGTGCAGTAAGGGCTAAAGAGGACCAACCACCAGGATTTTGCAATATGAACTAAAAAAACTTAAGATGCTGATGCGCCATCTTCCATTACTAATCTAGGGCTTAGTGGCAGCTGTGAGCTGTTATTAACCCCTTATTACCCCGATTGCCACCACACAAGGGCAATAGGGATGAGCCAGGTAAAGTTCCGGGATTGTCGCATTTAATAGATGTGACAATCCTGGGCAGCTTCTGGCTGCTATTGTTAGGTTGGGGTTGGCAATAAGCATGGATTTCCCCAGCCAGAGAATACCAGTCCCCAGCTGTCGGTTTATCATGGCTGGGTATCAAAATTGGGGTGACCGCATGCAGTTTTTTAAAAATTATTTATTTAAACCATTTTAAAAAGCTATATGCCTCTTATTATCAAGATAAGCGCACGACTGGGGGCTGCAGCCTGTAAACATTTGATTTGTTTGTACTGCGCATAATAATATAGAGGGACCCTACACCAATTTTTTTAATTTACTTTTATACCAATATAGATGCACACACAGCACCTCTTATTGAAGCAGTCAGTCATACTGTCACAGAGGGTGGGGGTGTGTCTGACTGCAACCAGAGAGGTGTGGACTACTGGTGGGTGGGGAAAACAGTGCATATATATGAGGTTAATCAGCAGCCCCCGAAGCAGTGCACAGCCACGCGAGACACTCGGTAAGTATAACGTGCCTGCTTTCCTTTATTTTTTTTTAATCACCCGAGTTGCCAGACCTGGATTTTTACCCGAAGTTATCTGAGAATTCTGGGCCCGGGGTCGGTGCTCAAGTACTTTTGAACCCATGCAGATCTTGACTTTTACAGTCTGAGCCCGCCCATCACTAGTCTTAAAGATTTAAAGCAATGGCACCCAAAGAGTTGCTCTAAAAGGGGCAGCAACCATATGGTTACTAAGGTGGGTCAACCTGATAATGCACTCTAAAATCTTTAATTATACAACTGTCAATAACCAGTGCAAAAGTAACTGAGGCCTCATTTATGAGCATTGCCTCACAGTAAGATCATTCTGGTTGTGCAGCATTGAAGCTGCTGAGGTAAAGTGAAAGATGAGCTCTGATTGGTTGATATGGACAACTAGAACAGTCTGACTGTGAGGCACTTTTCATACCTGAGATTTGAGATTCTTCAGGACTTACATATTCTGCTGTATATATATAAATTCATCAATTAGATATCTGATCAGTGTGAAGTGACTACTAAGGGTCATAATACTAAGGAATGTTTTTTTAAAGTTCTGCCCCAAAAATTACTATCTATTGGGCAAGTTAATCCAAATGCTAAGAAAGCAAAACTGTCTGAAACAGCTGAGACACGTGAATGAAGCGAGTCCCGGCTTGAAAGAAAACGGAGAGTAAATTTTAGAAAATGAGGCTCAGTCATTAAGGTACAAAGTGGCTTGGTCCTTAAAGGGTTAAAGCCTATTCGGACCTGATCACTACAAGTTTAAAGATGATCAATACCAAAAACACTTCCTTTGGACACATCATTGTACTATGAACAGTAATATAAACATTGTCTGTTTTTTAACAAATTATAACCACTCCCAAATGAGCAGGCATGAAAAAATAGGCGAATTCACAAGGAGCTTGAGGCTAAAAAAAGACATTTTTATTGAAACAAAAAATTCATTTAAAAACATGTATATCAAAAAATGGTGTACTTTCAAAGTGACAGACTTGAGGTAAAAATAAGGAATGACACAAAGTCTCTTATGGTAGAATCAGAGTTTCAAAAGAATGGACCCTAGATACAGTCATATGAAAAAGTTTGGGCACCCCTATTAATGTTAACCTTTTTTCTTTATAACAATTTGGGTTTTTGCAACAGCTATTTCAGTTTCATATATCTAATAACTGATGGACTGAGTAATATTTCTGGATTGAAATGAGGTTTATTGTACTAACAGAAAATGTGCAATCCACATTTAAACAAAATTTGACCGGTGCAAAAGTATGGGCACCCTTATCAATTTCTTGATTTGAACACTCCTGACTACTTTTTACTGACTTACTAAAGCACTAAATTGGTTTTGTAACCTCATTGAGCTTTGAACTTCATTGGCAGGTGTATCCAATCATGAGAAAAGGTATTTCAGGTGGCCACTTGCAAGTTGTTCTCCTATTTGAATCTCCTATGAAGAGTGGCATCATGGGCTCCTCAAAACAACCCTCAAATGATCTGAAAACAAAGATTATTCAACATAGTTGTTCAGGGGAAGGATACAAAAAATTGTCTCAGAGATTTAAACTGTCAGTTTTCACTGTGAGGAACATAGTAAGGAAATGGAAGAACACAGGTACAGTTCTTGTTAAGCCCAGAAGTGGCAGGCCACGAAAAATATCAGAAAGGCAGAGAAGAAGAATGGTGAGAACAGTAAAGGAGAATCCACAGACCACCTCCAAAGACCTGCAGCATCATCTTGCTGCAGATGGTGCCAATGGGCATCAGTCAACAATACAGCGCACTTTGCACAAGGAGAAGCTGTATGGGAGAGTGATGCGAAAGAAGCCGTTTCTATAAGCACGCCACAAACAGAGTTTCCTGAGGTATGCAAAATCATATTTGGACAAGCCAGTTACATTTTAGAAGAAGGTCCTGTGGACTGATGAAATAAAGATTGAGTTGTTTGGTCATACAAAAAGGTGTTATGCATTTAGGCAAAAAAACACGGCATTCCAAGAAAAGCACTTGCTACCCACAGTAAAATTTGGTGGAGGTTCCATCATGCTTTGGGGCTGTGTGGCCAATGCCGACACCGGGAATCTTGTTAAAGTTGAGGGTCGCATGGATTCAACTCAGTATCAGCAAATTCTTGACAAAAATCAGTGACGAAGTTGAAGTTATGCAGGGGATGGATATTTCAGCAAGACAATGATCCAAAACACCGCTCCAAATCTACTCAGGCTTTCATGCAGAGGAACATTTACAATGTTCTGGAATGGCCATCCCAGTCCCCAGACCTGAATATCATTGAACATCTGTGGGATGATTTGAAGCGTGCTGTCCATGCTCGGCGACCATCAAACTTAACTGAACTGGAATTGTTTTGTAAACAGGAATGGTCAAATATACCTTCATCCAGGATCCAGGAACTCATTAAAAGCTACAGGAAGCGACTAGAGGCTGTGATTTTTGCAAAAGGAGGATCTACAAAATATTAATGTCACTTTTATGTTGATGTGCCCATACTTTTGCACCGGTCAAATTTTGTTTAAATGCGGATTGCACATTTTCTGTTAGTACAATAAACCTCATTTCAATCCAGAAATATTACTCAGTCCATCAGTTATTAGATATATGAAACTGAAATAGCTGTTGCAAAAACCCAAATTGCTATAAAGAAAAAAGGTTAACATTAATAGGGGTGCCCAAACTTTTTCATATGACTGTATAAAGGGTTCAGAAAAGATGTCAGGTAAATCCATTTATTTCAATAATAAATCACTATTCTATAGTGTAAATACACAAAGGGTGCACCATGTGTAAAGGCCCCGTCACACACAAAGATAAATCTTTGGCAGATCTGTGGTTGCAGTGAAATCATGGACATATTGTTCCATTTGTACACAGCCACAAACCTGGCACTAATTTTCCACAATTTCACTGCAACCACAGATCTGCAGCAGATTTATCTCTGTGTGTGACAGGGCCTTTAGGATCAGCACATAAAAAATACCAATCACCGACATCACGAGAGAGCTACTGGCTTGTAATTTTAGACTTCCCACTCTATATGTGAAGTTACGTTTTCAGTAATGCTGACACATAAGGGAAGTCACGCCCACAGAGATACAGCCAGGCAAGACACTCCGATCTGCATTTCGCGTACAACTATCTTGCTTCTTCAGGGAAAGGGGAGATGTGGAGCACCACAGGACCTTTTGTACATGGTTACATGACCATATTGGTCAGCCCAACAAGGCCTGTGCCTGTCATTCAGCCAATCACAGCCACTTGTTAAAGCATGTGCCTCGCGGACAAGCATCCAGCACACTCACAACAGCTATCAAAGGGATTGATAGATGGCCGGCACAGGTAACCAAACACCCACCAATCCTCGCTAAGATGCCAAGAAGATCATGAGGGTCCGCAGTCAGGTGAGGCGCACACTCCGGACCTATGAGTGGCTGAATGAGAAATTTCAATATATATGTGGAAATAGTATACTAAAGGCTGCTTTACACGCTACGACATCGCTCAAGCGATTTCGTAGGGGTCACGGAATTCGTGACGCACATCCAGCCGTTTTAGCGATGTTGTCGCGTGTGACACCTATGAGCGATTTTAAATCGTCGCAAAAACATGTAAAATCGCTAATTGGTGACATGCCCCCCTATTCCCAACTATCGATGCTGCTGCTTGTACGATGTTGTTCGTCGTTCCTGCGGCAGCACACATCGCTATGTGTGACACTGCAGGAACGACGAACATCTCCTTACCTGCGTCCACTGGCAATGAGGAAGGAAGAAGGTGGGCGGGATGTTACGTCATCTCCGCCCTCCGCTTCGATTGGGTGGCCGCTTAGTGACATCGCTGTGACGCCGAATGAAGCGCCCCCTTAGAAAGAAGGTGCTTTGCCGGTCACACCGACGTCGCTAGGCAGGTAAGTAGTGTGACGGGTCCGTGAGATTTTGTGCGCCATGGGCAGCGATTTGCCCGTGCCGCACAAACGATGGGGGCGGGTATGCACACTAGCAATATCGGTAACGATAGTGCAGTGTGTAAAGCGGCCTTAAGGCTACTTTCACACTTGCGTTGAACGGCATCCGTCACAATGCGTTGTGTGACGCATGTGCTGGATGCCTTGCAAAAAGTGTGATAATAAAGGCAACGGATTCCAGTGACATAACGTGTTGCGTTAAGTTTTCTTTAGCCGAGAGAGAGCCCTCATTTTCACCGCACACCTCCCAACACTACATCCCTCATCTTCACCACACACATCCCGACACTACAGCCCTCATCTTCACCGCACACATCATGACATTACCGCCCACATCATCACCGCATACACCCCGGCACTACAGCCCTCATCTTCACCGCACACACCCTGACACTACCGCCCTCATCTTTACCGCACACAGCCCGACATTACCATCCTCATCTTCATCGCACACATCCCGACACTACCGCCCACATCATCACCGCACACACCCCGGCACTACCGCCTACATCACCACGCACACACCGGCACTACCTCACCCATCATCACCGCACATGCAGGCACTACCGCACTCATCATCACCGCACTTACCGGCACTACTGCACCCATCATCACTGCATACACAGGCATTACCTCAGTGACGTTTCCGCTGACAGTGCGATTCACTTCAGTTGCTGCGTGGAGCTCACAGGAGTGGTGGTGTTCTACTGCCGCTCCTGTCAGCTTCATGTAGCAGAGCTGGATGCGTCACGGGACCTCGTGTGGATTACGCCGGACCTGGAGGGGTATTTGGGGATTTTAATAAAGTGGTGAAAGAGGGTGTTTTTTTGTCTTTTATTCCAAATAAAGAATTTTTTCATGTGTATGTGTTTATTTACTTTCACTTACAGGTTAATCATGGAATGTGTCTCATAGACGCCTGCTATGATTAACCTAGGACTTAGTGCCAGCTATGGGCTGCTGCCATTAACTCCTTATTAGCTTGATTGCCACCGCACCAGGGCAATTTGGGATGAGCCGGGTAGAGTCCCGGCACTGTCGCATCTAATGGATGTGGCAATTCCGGGCGGCTGCTGGCTGATATTTTTAGGCTGGGGGGCTCACCATAATGTGGGCTCCCCATCCTGAGAATACCAGCCTTCAGCCGTGTGACTTTAACTTGGCTGGTATCAAAATTGAGGGTAACCGCACGCCATTTTTTTAAATCATTTATTTATTTTACTGCACGATATAGACCCGCCCACTGGTGGCTGTGATTGGTTGGTTGCAGTGAGACAGCTGTCACAGCGTGGGGGCGGGTCTGACTGCAACCAATCATAGGCGCTGGTGGGTGAGGGAAGCAGTGAATACTAGATGGAATAATGAGCGGCCGCCTTTTTCAAAAGAGGAAAAGCCGCCGGAGCTTTGTGACAACTGTGCAGCGTCGCGCCCATAATCGGTGAGTATGAGAGATGGTGGGAGAGGGGGGAGAGAGACCAGGAGTGATTTTAAATGATTTCGATCGTTCTGCTGGACATGCTGAGCATGCGCAGTAGAACGTGACGAAATCCGTCAGCGGATTCCGCCGCTTAGCGCATAGCGGCGGAATCCGCCACCATAGACAATCATTAGACACCGTGGCGGATTCCAACGGAATCCGTCAAGGTGCGCTATTTTAATAACAAAAAATGCTACATGCAGCGTTCCTTCCACCCGATGCAGCACCAAAATAACGACACTGCGTTGTGCAGCGGATGCAGCGCAAGACCATCCGTTGCTATCCATAGCTAATAGAAGTCTATGAGGAATAGAACGGTTTCCTGCAACGGTTACCGTATTTCCTCAAGGCTGCGGATAGCAACGGAAGCCGTCCAACGCAAGTGTGAAAGTAGCCTAAAATATGGTTCAGGGAAATGCTGCTTCAGGTAGCTGCATATGCTCCATAAATCAATTAACAGCAATTTTAAAATGACAGTGCTCCACTTATTTAGATGCATGAATAAAAGCAATAATTACTTCTATAGCTAGTCCCTATGCCCTAAGGAGTACTTTGCACGCTGCGACATCGCAAGCCGATGCTGCGATGCCGAGCGCGATAGTCCCCGCCCCCGTCGCAGCTGCGATATTCTTGTGATAGCTGCCGTAGCGAACATTATCGCTACGGCAGCTTCACATGGACTCACCTGTCCTGGGACGTCGCTCTGGCCGGCGACCCGCCTCCTTATTAAGGGGGCGGGTTGTACGGCGTCACTGTGACGTCACACGGCAGGTGGCCAATAGGAGAGGAGGGGCGGAGATGAGCGGGATGTAAACATCCCGCCCACCTCCTTCCTTCCGCATATCCTACGGGAGCCGCGGTGACGCAGGTAGGAGATGTTCCTCGCTCCTGCGGCTTCACACACAGCGATGTGTGCTGCTGCTGGAGCGAGGAACAACATCGGACCGTCGTGTCAGCGTAATTATGGATTACGCCGACGCTACACCGATGATACGATAACGACGCTTTTGCGCTCGTTAATCGTATCATCTAGGCTTTACACACTACGATGTCGCCTGCGATGCCGGATGTGCATCACTTTCAATTTGACCCCACCGACATCGCACCTGCGACGTCGTAGTGTGCAAAGTACCCCTTAGTCTCAAGAACAATCATTTTAAAGTGAGAGTGCACTGATTGTTTTACGTACATGAGCACGGCAACAATACTTACAGAAATAATTCTAACTATATTAAAAAAATGCAAAAAATATATTATATTATGCATCATCATAATATGCATATGCATAAAAGTTATCCAAAAAGGTCTGCAAGTTCACAATATCAGATTCCAAGCTTACAAGTTTGGATTGCTCATATTTTATGATGAGCGACACCAGACCAAAGGAACATTGGTTTAAAACCTAGTTCCATTCTTTGCAAAAACCCTCATTAAAATTAGTAGTACAGGTTTTACGAATTCTTAGACCCCTTGGAATCATGCGTTTATCCAGGTATTGAGTTAGAGTGGTTAAATCCCATCATGTTCTTAATCTTAGTGAGGTTTTTTTCTAATTCGCAGAAAATGCATTTCAACAATTTTTCAGCTTGATCATTAATGATGTGAATACTGGCAGCAGTAAAAAATGTAGGAGTTTAGATGTCCTTGAAATGGATTCATAGTTTGAATGAAGTTATTCATTGTGTCCATACTCATGTGATGTTATTATTGAAAAAGTTATTGATGAGAAACCATGTCCATAGTATTTTCAAAATTATTGTACAATACCTCAATACCTAATGAATAAGCACGTTGTGTCGGTAAGTCAACTCTGGTATGGTAGATATATTGATCATTTACTGATTAATTAGCGAAAAGACACCCAGTGCAACTTCTCTACCATTTTTTTCAGATTTTTTGAAAAATAATTTAAATCTAAGACTTGTGACAAACTTTCATGATAACACCACTCCTTTTTTAGATGTCATTTTCACAGAAAAATCATGACAATAAAAGCATAGAAACCACAGTTTATGGGAAACTGGTCAGTGGTAATTCACTTCTTCATGCGTCGAGCTGTCATCCTAACCATGTCATGAAAAATCTCTCTGCTGGGGAATACATTACAGTGAGAAGAACCTGCTCCACTGATCCCAATTTCAATATGATATGTCATACAATCACCAAATTTCGCACATCTAGAGGCTATACTAAATCTATTTTAAAAATGGCTCATAATATCTTCTCTGGACCAAGACAATGCCTGTTGTACCACAATAAATTTAGGGAAAATACAGTTTCTGATCACCCAAGCCACTATGCTTGGTAATTATGTCCCCAGCATGTTTACCAGTAATCGTGCTTCATCCACACACAAGTGGCTGTCCTTCCGAGGTAATTTTAAATGGGGACATCTCAGAATACTAGTGATACATTTAATATTAAAACGATTAGAAATTGCAATTCAACTCATATACTTTACATGGCAGAATGTAGTTCTTGCTGCACCACACGTAAACTCAAAACCAGGATTGCAGAACACATTAGAGTTTCCATTCTGGATCCTTCAGACTCACACGCTTGTCCCACCATTTCCACGATAAAAAGTTAATCGCCCTCTTCGGGAAGGTAACTGGGAACATTTGTTAAAGAAATGTAAGGCACATTGGATTTTACATCTGAACACCCGCTCTCACAATGGATTGAATTATAGAAATTATTTAATGTATTTGTACTAATTGGGCTACTTTGACACATTTTGTTATTTTCCTTTTTATACTTATTACTAGCTGTAGTACCTGGGCGTTGCCCGGGATAGTAACTATCTCTCTTCTGTCTGTCTGTCTCTCTTGAGTTTCTGTCTGTCTCTGTCTATCTGTCTGTGTGTCTGTCTCTGTCTGTATCAGTTTCTCTGTCTGTCTCTGTATCAGTCTCTCTGTCTGTCTCTCTCTATCTCTGTGTCTCTATTTCTGTGTCTTTCTCTTTCTCTGTGTCTGTCTCTCTGTCTGTCTCTTTCTGTCTGTCTCTTTCACAGTCTGTCTCTTTCCCCGTCTGTCTCTTTCCCGGTCTGTCTCTTTCCAGGTATGTCTCTTTGTTCGTCTGTCTCTTTCCAGGGCTGTCTCTTTCCAGGGCTGTCTCTTTACCCGGTTGTCTCTTTGCCCGGCTGTCTCTTTGCGCGGCTGTCTCTTTCCCCTTCTGTCTCTTTCCCCTTCTTTCTCTTTCCCCTTCTGTCTGTTTCCCAGTCTGTCTGTTTCCCAATCTGTCTCTTTCCCAGGCTGTCTCTTTCCCAGGCTGTCTCTTTGCCTGGCTGTCTCTTTCTAGGGCTGTCTCTTTCCAGGTCTGTCTCTTTCCAGGTCTGTCTCTTTCCAGGGCTGTCTCTTTCCAGGGCTGTCTCTTTCACCATCTGTCTCTTTCCCCTTCTGTCTCTTTCCCAGGCTGTCTCTTTCCCAGGCTCTTTGCCCGGCTGTCTCTTTCCAGGGCTGTCTCTTTCACCGTCTGTCTCTTTCCAGGGCTGTCTCTTTGCCCCACTGTCTCTTTGCCCGGCTGTCTCTTTCCAAGGCTGTCTCTTTGCCCGGCTGTCTCTTTGCCCGGCTGTCTCTTTCCAGGGCTGTCTCTTTGCCCGTCTGTCTCGTCCAGGGCTGTCTCTTTCCAGGTCTGTCTATTTGCCTGTCTGTCTCTTTGCCCAGCTGTCTCTTTGCCTGGCTGTCTCTTTGCCCGTTTGTCTGTCTCTTTCCAGGTCTGTCTCTTTCCAGGTCTGTCTCTTTCCAGGGCTGTCTCTTTCCAGGGCTGTCTCTTTCACCATCTGTCTCATTTCCCTTCTGTCTCTTTTCCCTTCTGTCTCTTTCCCAGCTGTCTCTTTTCCAGGCTCTTTGCCTGGCTGTCTCTTTGCCCGGCTGTCTCTTTCAGCGTCTGTCTCTTTCCAGGTCTATCTCTTTGGCCGTTTGTCTCTTTCCAGGGCTGTCTCTTTCCAGGTCTGTCTCTTTCCAGGGCTGTCTCTTTCCAGGGCTGTCTCTTTCACCATCTGTCTCATTTCCCTTCTGTCTCTTTTCCCTTCTGTCTCTTTCCCAGCTGTCTCTTTTCCAGGCTCTTTGCCTGGCTGTCTCTTTGCCCGGCTGTCTCTTTCAGCGTCTGTCTCTTTCCAGGTCTATCTCTTTGGCCGTTTGTCTCTTTCCAGGGCTGTCTCTTTCCAGGTCTGTCTCTTTGCCTGTCTGTCTCTTTGCTCGGCTGTCTCTTTACCTGGCTGTCTTTTTGCCCGTTTGTTTCTTTCCAGGGCTGTCTCTTTCCAGGTCTGTCTCTTTGCCTGTCTGCCTCTTTGCCCGGCTGTCTCTTTGCCTGGCTGTCTCTTTGCCCGTTTTGTTTCTTTCCAGGGCTGTCTCTTTCACCATCTGTCTCTTTCCCAGGCTGTCTCTTTGCCCGGCTGTCTCTTTGCCCGGCTGTTTTTTTCCAGGGCTGTCTCTTTCTCCGTCTGTCTCTTTCTATCTTTCTAGGTCTGTCTCTTTGCCCGTCTGTCTCTTTCCAGGGCTGTCTCTTTCCAGGGCTGTCTCTTTGCCCAGCTGTCTCTTTCCAGGGCTGTCTCTTTATAGGGCTGTCTCTTTATAGGGCTCTCTCTTTTCCCGGCTATCTCTTTCCAAGGCTGTCTCTTTCCAAGGCTGTCTCTTTCCAAGGCTGTCTCTTTGCCCGGCTGTCTCTTTGCCCAGCTGTCTCTTTGCCCGGCTGTTTCTTTCCAGGGCTGTCTCTTTCACTGTCTGTCTCCTTGCAGGGCTGTCTCTCCATCTGTCTCTTTCCATCTTTCTAGGTCTGTCTCTTTGCCCGTCTCTCTCTTTCAGGGCTGTCTCTTTCCAGGTCTATCTCTTTCCAGGTCTGTCTCTTTGCCCGTCTGTCACTTTCCAGAGCTGTCTCTTTCCAGGGCTGTCTCTTTGCCCGGCTGTCTCTTTATAGGGCTGTCTCTTTATAGGGCTGTCTCTTTATAGGGCTGTCTCTTTCCAAGGCTGTCTCTTTGCCCGGCTGTCTCTTTCCCCGGCTGTCTCTTTGCTCGTCTGTCTCTGTCTCTATCTCTCTGTCTCTTTTCCTGTCTGTCTCTGTCTGTGTCTCTGTCTGTCTGTCTTTTTCTGTCTCTCACTCACACATAAGCTTCTTATACTAACAGTTTATTTTGTTCCTATAGCAACCACTGACCGTTGCTATTAATAGCCTGTATCTCCCAGCTCCATTCAGATTAATGGAGGCAGGATTTTTGAGAGTAACTGTAAAGCGCGGGGTTAATTTTTCCCGTCAAAATATAGTCTTTGATGTTCCCTGGGTCACATGGGGCGTCTGTGCAAAATTTCATGATTGTAAATGTGACAGTGCGGATTCCTTTAGCGGACACACACACACACACACACACACACACACACACACACACACACATACATACACTGAGCTTTATATATTAGATTTTCATAGAATCTTTCTAATTCTATATAGGTATTTAATTCTGTTCTGGTTTTATGCCTTATAACACTAATACAACTAAGTTTATGTCTATTCTTTTTTTCAGTTGATTTTTTTTCTCTTTGATACATACACATATATTTTCTCTGTTTTTGGGTCAATCTAATTATTTATATGTACATTCTATATTCATTGAACTGTTTGGTTTTTCTATTTTATGATTATATACACTCTAATCTATGAATCTGATAATTTGTTATACTCCGTTCACCTCTTTTCCTTTTGTCAGTCAATTCAGGGCCCATCCCGTCTTTCTTTGGGAACGCTTACATTCAATTAATTGCCTTTCCCTTTTGGCTCATTATGTCTGTCTTATATTCTATGAACATTCATACTGAAGACCTTTAATTACAGACATCTCTTGCCATGAATAAGAACATAACCTGCCTGAAACGCGTAGACCGATGAATTGACTACCCCTCTGGCTTTTAATCTGCTTTTCATTTTACTAATTTTGGAATAAAACTGTGATGTATTAAAGTATTTTCCTGGTAGATGCTGTTTTTTTCTGTCATCTATTGAATTACCTATTGTAAGCTTCCATAAAATTGGTAGGTGACGGCCAGGTTTTATTTCCTGCACTGTACAGAATCACAACCAACATGTACCAGTGCTACCGTCAGAACTATCAAAGTACTTTGGTTCTGGGAAAAAGCAAAAAGCCCGACAAGGCAAAGATATCACATGAATAATAAGGTGAAGAGTCTGTTTGGTCAATGGCAAAGTCTCAAGAAGAATGCTAAACGGCAAACCAAAACACAAGAATACAAAGAGAAGGAATTAGTCAATAAACTTGATTTGTTTAATGTCGATCATGCTGATGCTATGACACTTATAAAACTTCAGGAAGACCGTGACTTATTGTTTGCTGACAGAGAAAACAGTCATTGTGGAAGCATGGGACCATTAGACAGAAAACTGGCCAAGGTCGAGAAAAGAAGATTTATGAGAGAATTAAAGTCAGAGAAACAAAGAAAAAATATAACTGAATGTGTTCAGCAGAGGACAGCATCATCGGTTGAACTGTGAGCATTGAGCCACCAGTAAACAATGTTGCAATGCTACAAAATTTTGTCTATGTTATAATCACACCAAAGGGAATTATCTCAGGGGTGAAAGCTAAAAATCTGCACAACATATTTTTGTCTGGCAACCTAATATATATACATACTGTATATATGTAATAGAATTTTAGAGGTAGGCCTCTAAAAATAAATTGACTTAGTAGGGCATCATAAAATTAAGAATGAGGGTCTCTTCATAACTGTGTTGATATAGTGGAGAAAAACACAACAAAGAAAGTAAAAACTGTATATCTTTATTAGAATGGAAAGGGGTGCATGGGAATACACTACAAAATAGGGACATTTTAGTTGACTTTATGATCTGCTGCTGTCATCCGGTCGGGTTGAGAAATCTGGGCCAATCCAAGCCTTGCTCGTCAGAATTTTCTGTTGATAGGCGGAGGCGCCTATCAGTAGAGATGAGCGGACTTGTGGAAGATCGGTTCGGCGGGTTCATCCGGACTTTAGATAAAGTTTGGTTTGGGACCCAGACTTGACCTGAACTCTAATGGAAGTCACTAATTGGGCAGTTTGTGTCTCCACCCACATGCAGCCAGCCATAAACAGAAGACATATGGGGGAGGGTAAGAGGGGTTTTTAAAAATATTTTGTACACACTACATCCCATCACGCTCTTGTTACCACCAGTGTGATTAAACACTGCAAGTGGCTCGCACTGGGCTGAGCACAGAGTGTACCCGAGCACAGCAATGCTCACGTGAGTGATTTGTGTACGTAAAAAAACCCAAACTCAGAACCCAAACTCTTTTTTTTCTTTAAAGTCTGTGTTTGGTACGAACATCGAATACTGATCCTCGGGTTCGTTCATCTGTACCTATCATATTATACCCCTGGTGGCACTAAGATCTTGCTGTGACAAAACACTAGTAGTAGGGCAGGCCAGCACCTCCAAGGTGTAGAGAGACAGTCTATGACGTGTCCTGCTTGGTTACCCAATAGTTCTACTAGTCTGCTCATCTCTACTGATAGGCGCCTCCTCTTCATTCTAATTACAGATGATACTACCAACACCATTTTCTCTTTTGTTCAGTGTAGATGGGCTGAAGAGGAGAAGAGGGAGGAAGAAGAGCTGGAGAGTCGTCCTTCTGGTGGGTACAGTGAAGTCTTGCTTCTTGGGAGTCTGGCACACATGGCTGACTTTATGTCCCGCGGTGTTAAAGTGACCCTTATACACACATATACTGTATACTTCATTTTATAGACAATCATCTTGACTATCTCATACATAAAAGTATCCAGATAGGAGAAGAGAACAGCAGCACTCACCAAAGCTTCAGTTGCGGTTATTTTATTTCCATATGGAGGACAGGTACATGTGGAGGGGGAGGTGAGGAGAGGCTAGACGCCTGGACGACGACGAGCCATTTCACACAGCTTTGTGCTTGAAGAACCAGCCAAGGTGTACTCTCAACTACAGAGTAACAGCACAAAGGGAGCAAATCCACTAATAACAGAAACTGAACAATCTTGGAGGGATATGTGAGAGAAAGAAAAAACATGCAATACAAATGCAAAGTGGCTGCAAGACCTGAGAATGAAACACAGTAACCATCTAGAACAAGGACCAGTCACTATTATGGAAGCAGACATACAACAGTGTGTCAAGAACATGAAGAGCTGGACAGCACCTGGCCCAGACATGATCCATACCTACTGGTTACAGAAACTAACAGCGGTACATGAATGTCTGGCAAAACAGATGAACCAACTGTTAGAAGCAAGCCACCACCCAGAATGGCTAACATAAGGAAGAACAATACTGATCATGAAGGATCCCCACAAAGGAACAATTCCATCCAACTACCACCCTGCCTTACAACAACATGGAAACTCCTGTCAGCCATCATTACCACCAAGCTATAGAACCATATGAATCAGTACATGAATCCAGCTCAGAAAGGCATTGGGAGTAACACCAGAGGATCTAAGCACCAGTTGCTAATAGATAGAGCAGCTGCTCAAGACTCAATATGCAGACAGACCAATCTCAGCACAGCCTGGATTGACTACAGTAAAGCCTATGACTCACACATGGATCTGTGAATGCTTGGTAGTCTACAATGTCAACAGGAAATTAAGAACCTTAATTAAGAACCTCAGCAACTCAATGGGGTTATGGAAGATAACACTAGAAGTCAACTCAAGGCAACTAGCACAGTGTCCATTAAATGCGGCATATACCAGGGTGACGCACTGTCCCCACTGCTGTTCTGTATAGGCTTGAACCCCCTTAGCCAGATAATTACAAAGTCTGTATATGATACACGTTCAAGAGTGGAAATCATCAGCCACCTGCTCTACATGACATCAAGCTGTATGCGAAAAATGAGCGATATATCAGCTCACTTATCCACCTGACAAGGATCTACAGCGAAGACATTGGGATGTCCTTCGGGCTGGAGAAATGTGGCCGGTTGGTAATGAAGAGAGGCAAGGTAGTAAAGACTGATGGAGTAGAACTTCCAGCAGCTCACATAGCAGATGTGCAGACCTGCTATAAGTACCTTGGCATTCTACAGGGATACGGTAACCATGATGAGGAGGCAAGGAAAGCAGCAACATCCAAATACCATCTGAGGTTAAGACAGGTCTTGAAGAGCCAGCTCAATGAAAAGAATAAGAGCCGTGCCATCAATACATACGCTGTGCCAGTTATTAGAGACCCTGCTGGCATAGTGTGCTGGCCAAAAGAAGAAATGGAAGCTGGAGATTCTCGTTATCAAATTTAAAATATTATTACTTTAATTAATATACAGAGATCTAATTTATTAATTCATAAAATTAATTTAACCCCATTACGACCGCGTTACGTTTTAAAACGGCACTAAAAAAGGGTACTTATTCCTTTCTGCCGTTTTAAAACGGCGGCCGGAAAAAAGGGTCTAGCGCCCCCCAGAGTCAGAAAATTTCCGGGGTCTCAGCTGCCGGGGGTAGCTGAGACCCTGGAGATCATGATTCGGGCCGGTTTTTCCGGTCCCCAGTCACGTGATGACCGGTATACACCGTATACCGATCATCAAGTTATAGTAAATGACCGCTCCGGTAAAAAATGATTTATCTCCCATCTGGCATGATCAAACATGCCAGATGGGAGATAAATCTTTTTCCCGGTTCCCTCCGGTCCCCTCGGTATCCCCAAAGTGCCCCCCCGACCCCCAACCCCCTCCCGAAAATCCAAGATGGCCGCGCGCATCGGAGAGCACAGCAGCGCGCCGGCCGCATTTACACTGTTCCTATGGTTTCTGTCGTATGTGCCATAACACATACGACAGAAACCTGCTCCCTAGGCCCTGCCCGGTCCCCCCCTACCCCCCCCCCCTGGTGTTCCCCGGTGTCATACATACCGGAGCGCTGATCCCCCCGCGGCCCCCTCCTCCGGCTCCTTCTCAGCAGACTCCGGTCACGTGCAGAGCGCGGCTGACAGCTTCCTGTGTTCAGGACGCTGGCTGCTGCTGCTGCTCAGCACTGTGCAGCTGTGACCCGGGGAGGGTGGGTGCAAATTCTTTGCACCCACTCTCCTCAAATGGAGGGTCTGCCCTCCTAGAAAATGGGGGATACGTTCCCTGAACGTGTCCCCCATATTCTAGAAGGTCCAGAGTCGACGTGGGACGTCCAAATGGATTATAGTGGATTTTTTTTTTTCTTTTCAATAAATTGGTCAATCAGGGAATGTTTTGGGGAGTGTTTTTTCAAATAAATTTTTTTTGTTGTCAATTTTTTTTCTTATTACTGTCAATTAGTTATGTCAGGTATCTGATAGACGCCGTGACATAACTAATTGCTGGGCTTGATGCCAGGTGACATTACACACCTGGTATCAACCCCATTCATTACCCCGTTAGCCAACGCACCAGGGCGCGGGATGAGCTGGGGCGAAGCGCCAGAATTGGCGCATCTAATGGATGCGCCACTTCTGGGGCGGCTGCGGCCTGCTATTTTTAGGCTGGGAAGAGTCCAATAACCATGGCTCTTCCCATCCTGAAAATACCAGACCCCAGCTGTCAGCTTCACCTTGGCTGGTGATCTAATTTGGGGGGACCCCACGTTTGGGTTTTTTTTTTAATTATTTATTTATAAATAATTAAAAAAAAAAAACCAGCTTGGGGAGCCCTCCAAATTGATCACCAGACAAGATGAAGCTGTCAGCTGTGGTTTGCAGGCTACAGCTGTCTGCTTTACCCTAGCTGGCTATCAAAAATAGGGGGGACCCCACGTCATTTATTTTAATTTTTTTTTTTTTTTTGGGCTAAATACAAGGCTAGGCACCCTTTAGTGTCACATGAAAGGCACTAAAGGGCGCCAGCTTAGAATATGCAGGGGGGTGGGACGTTATATATGTTTGACATCTATCCATTCATCCATTGTAGCATTTTACACTGTGTGCCCACAATCAGGGTTTGCAGCGTTTTGGGCGCAGAGTGTTTTCCCTGCGTCCATAACGCTGCGTTGTGCAGTAGAAGCACAGTGGCAGGATTTTTAGAAATCCCGTGCCCACTGTGTTTCTTTTCTCCGCAGCATAAATCGACCTGTGGCGCAGCTTCCCGAGCCTCAGCATGTCAATTTATGCTGCGGAGACAAGAGTGTTCTCTGCACGTAGAATAGAACTAAAGTCCACAGCAGCCTGAACCCAAATCGTGGGCATGGGCAGCTGCGTTCTCCCGTGGACAACACTCACATTTCTGCAGGAGGCTGACACTGGGTACTAGACGCCGTGTCGCTGGATCATGGCCACATAGCCTAAAGGCTACTTTACACGCTGCGATATCGGTCCCGATATCGCTAGCGTGGGTACCCGCCCCCATCTGTTGTGCGACACGGGCAAATCGCTGCCCGTGCCGCACAACATCGCGCAGACGCATCACACATACTTACCTGTCCGGCGACGTCGCTGTGACCGGCGAACTGCCTCCTTTCTAAGGGGGCGGTCCGTGTGGCGTCAGTGACGTCACTGAGCGGCCGCCCAATAGAAGCGGAGGGGCGGAGATGAGTGGCCGGAACATCCCGCCCACCTCCTTCCTTCCTCATAGCGGTCGGGAGGCAGGTAAGGAGAGCTTCCTCGTTCCTGCGGCGTCACACATAGCGATGTGTGCTGCCGCAGGAGCGACGAACTACATCGTTACTGCTGCAGTAACGATAATCGAAAATGGACCCCCATGTCACCGATGAGCGATTTTGCACGTTTTTGCAACGATGCAAAATCGCTCATCGGTGTCACACGCAGCAACATCGCTAATGCGGCCGGATGTGCGTCACCAATTCCGTGACCCTAACGACTCCGCATTAGCGATGTCGCAGCGTGTAAAGCCCCCTTAACAGTGAGAAATTTGTTGCTACAGCAACATTTTTGTGAAGTACCTGTGGATTCAAAATGTTTACTATACTCCTGAATAAAATACTTGAGGGGTCCAGTTTCCAAAATGAGGTCACTTGTGGGGGGTTTCTGATGTATAGGTACCCAAGGGGCCCTGCTAATGTGACATGGTGCGCGCAATTTACTTCAACTTTTCCAAAATTCAAATGGTGCTCCTTCCATTCCAAGCCCTCCCATTTATCCAAACAAAGGTTTTTGGCCACATGTGGGGTATCCCTGCGCTCACAAGAAATTAGATAACAACCTGTGAGGTACACGTTTTGTTGTTGCCTCTTGAAAAAGTGAAAAATGTGTCGCTAAATCAACATTTTTGTGAAAAAAATGAAAATTTCAATATGGCAACCTAAGCTTATCAAATTCTGTGAAGTATTCGTGGATTCAAAATGCTCAATATACACCTAGATTAAAGCCTTGAGGGGTCTTATTTCCAGAATGGGGTCACTTGTGGGGGACCTCCACTGCTTAGGCACCTCAGGGGCTCTCCTAATGCAACATGGCGTCCGCTATTGATTCCAGCCAATTTTGCAGTCAAATTGCACTCCTTCTCTTCTGAGCCCTGTAGTGTGCCCAAACAGTTGATTTCCACCACATACAAGATATCAACAAACTCAGGAGAAATTGCGCAATAAATTTCATGGTGATTTTTTTCCTGTTACCCTTGTGAAAAAAAAGCTACCTGGTTGAAGTAACAATTTTGTGGTAAAATTTTATTTTTTTATTTTCATGGCTCAACGTTATAAACATCTGTAAAGCACCTGGAGGTTCAGGGTACTCACCAAACATCAAGATAAATTCCTTGAGGGGCCTAGTTTCCAATATGGGGTCACTTGTGGTGTTTTTTTGCTGTTTACGTACCTTAGGGGTCCTCCAAATGCGACATGGTGCCCGCAATCTTTTTCAGCCAAATTTCCTTTCCAAAATTCAAATATTGCTCCTTCCGTTCCAAGCCCTCCCATTTCTCCAAACAAAGGTTTCAGACCACAAGTGAGGTATCACCGTGCTCATAAAAAAGTGGGTAACAAACATTGGGGTCAAATTTTTGGAATTACCTCTTGAAAAAGTGAAAAAATTGATGCTAAAGCAACATTTTTGAGAAAAAAATGAAAATTTTCAATGTGACAACGTAACGTTATCAAAATCTGTGAAATACTTGTGGATCCAAAATGCTCACTATACCCCTAGATAGAAGCCTTAAGGGGTCTAGTTTCCAAAATGGTGTCACTTGTGAGGGGTTTCTGCTGTTTAGGTACCTTAGCGGACATGTAAATGCAACATGGTGCCCGCAATCTATTTCAGCCAAATTTGCTTTCCAAAATTCAATTATTGCTCCTTCTGTTCCGAGCCCTCCCATTTGTCCAAACAAAGGTTTCTGACCACATGTGGGGTATTGGCGCGTTCATAAGAAAGTGGGTAACAAGTTTTGGGGTTCATTTTGTTGTGTTATTTCTTCTAAAAGTGAATAAATTTGGGGTAGAGCAACATTTTAGGTAAAATTTTATTTTTTGCTTTTTTTCATTCCACTTTGCTTTAGTTCCTGTGAAGCACCTGAAGGGTTAATAAACTTCTTGGATATGGTTTTGAGTACTTTGAGGGGTGCAGTTTTTAGAATGGTGTCACTTTTAGGTATTTTCTGTCACTTAGGCCTCTCAAAGTCACTTCAAATGTGATGTGGTCCCTAAAAAAATGGTTTTGTGAATTTTGTTGAAAAAATGGGAAATTGCAGATGAACTTTGACCCCTTCTAACTTCCTAACCCCAAAACATTTTGTTTCAGAAATTGCGCTAATGTAAAGTAGACATGTGGGAAATGTTATTTATTAACTGTTTTGTGTGACATAACTCTCTGGGTTAAGGGCATAAAAATTAAAAGTTTGAAAATTGCAAAATTTTCAAAATTTTCATCAAATTTCCAATTTTTTCACAAATAAAAGCAAAAAATATCGTTCTAAATTTATAACTATCATGAAGTACAATATGTCACGAAAAAACAATGTCAGAATCACCGGGATCCGTTGAAGCGTTCCAGAGTTATGACCTCATAAAGTGACACTGGTCAGAATTGTAAAAAATGGCCTGGGCATTAAGGACAAAACTGGCTTCGTCCTTAAGGGGTTAAACTATAATTTCTTTAACTAGATGGAAATATAAATTCAATTATATTTAATTCTAAGTATACAATATATCTATATAGATAAACCTATAAAAACTATGTAACTACATAAATATACTGTATATGAATCATTATGAATATTCCTATATTCCCATATTAATTAAATTAAAATCCCAATCTCATTTTTTCCTAAAAAATCCAGTCTATTATGGCCATTGTAAAACTGTTATATTCTCTGAAAAGATTATGTAATTGGGCTGTTCTCAATTTACATGGTATAATAGAGAGCATGTCACTGTTAGGAGGACCCACCACCTGTCTCTGGGTGTGAAATCCCCTGAAAATCACTTGTCTTGCTGGGGACAAGGAAGAGGATTTGTTCCCTATGGAATGGAATTTTTAAATGATATAATTTAATCAGATTGTAGGGTTTGTAGCTAACGTGATTGCCTACGAATCTCATAAATGTTGTCACAGGAATAATTTGATCTGGGAATATTTGGTTTTTCATAAGATTTCACCTTATTTGGTTTTTTAGGTTTAATTAATTTCCGTCCTGGTTGTTTTTGATGAGTCCTTACAAAATCAAGAAATTTAGTGCATTCAAATAAGGACTTTTTTTTGCATTGTAATAGTGCATGTTTTAGAATCCAAAAATCTGAATTTTTTTTAAGAACATCTGAATCAGCAATTCTGATCTCACATTCTCTACGACTGTTTTATACAATCGTTCAAATGTGGACACAAACGTAAAAGTACATTCAGTTTGCTCAATTCGTAATTCCTCTAGCATTTCAAAATTTGGACAATCATCATTTCTTTCGCAAAAAATCAAATCTTTTAGTCTGTCGATATCATTTGAGCACTCCGGTAGCTCACTAGCAGACGACCTTTTTAATGATAATCATATGGAAAACCGTATTGGCAACCACGTTTTAAATCCGATTTTTGTCATCATTGGTTAAATTGATTGATTGGTTAAATTCAGCAAAACTTTTAAATATTTTTTAATTTCTGCAAACATGTAGCTCGGGATCATATGCAGGAATTATTTTGCATAGATCCAATACATTTTTCCTGACTTTTATTTTTAGCTGTGCCTGTTCAATTTTTAGAAAAAAACGTTTGTCTTTTCCTCTGTCTCTTGGGTTATCTCTTTACACGTTATTTCCTCTGACGCCTCCCACTTCTCTCTCCGCTATGAAATTTCCTCTGACACCTCCCACTTCTCTCTCTGCTATGTAATTTCTTCTGTCTCCTCCATCTTTTTCTTCATCATTTCCTGTGTCCTTGGAGACAAGGTCACTTTCAACAGATACCACGCCTGCAGCCATCTTGTTGACTATTTTCCTTAGAAACATTACAGACTAATTCACTGACATTATAAACAATATTACTATTATCTCCTGACATTACAGCTTCTACAATTTATGTTTTTACACAATCTTTGACACAAATTTATGAAAAACATGAACCAAATGTAAGACGTTTCTCAATTGCTCATTCTCTCTGTTAAACTCTGTTAAAAGACACTTTAGAATCTACACGTAAATTCTCACATTCACATTCTGTATATAGGCCTAACCATAACGTCTCTATGCTAGACCTATCTGAATGTGTAAATTTTAGTTTACTTTGCTCAAAAAATGAAAAAATAATATTCATTGTCTTATCTAAAGATAACTTGGCTTGGGGCTCCTTTGTGACTTGGCTGGCACTGATCAGCACCTCTGATACTTTTAGTACTTCTCAATACATCTATGGATTGCTAATCGAAAAAAGACTGACTGGGACACCTATATGTGTGAATGAGGTGCTAGCTTAAAAATACATGACTATAATAAGGATAATAAGCTGCACACTAACCACTATCAAAATCTAAAGATGAATAATGGTACAGCATTACTGCAATAGGGATACTATGAACAATGAAAAATACATTTAGCCATCTGGTAAAAATGAAATACACGAAAAATGGTATTGCAAAACTGCTATGAATATTTGAAAGTAGTAGAGATGTTTATGTGTCAGCAAATGGTAATAAAGAATAACTTTTAATCAATATATTAAAAGGACATTAGTCCAAAAAAACACCAATGAGATCAAATACCACAAAAGTGAAGATAAAAAACAATTGGGTATTAATTTTTCATATATCAAAGGGTTATTTTTGGTTGAGATAAACCTAAACCAAATGAAATACAGTCAGCTATTATTTTATCCAAACAACTTTGGTTATTTGACAGAAGATGTCATATAATATACAGAAAGACTGACTGTGTTACCTGAAATTGTTATACGTGCATCTGGCAGGAGTAGGATGTAATATTGTAACTAGAGATGAGCGAACCGGTCCCGGTTCGGCTCGAGGCGGTTCGCCGAACGGGGGGTCTGGCTCGAGTTCGGCTCGTCGAACGTTCGACGAACCGAACTCGAGCCCATAGGAAACAATGGCAGGCAATCACAAACACAGTAAAACACCTAGAAAACACCCTCAAAGGTGTCCAAAAGGTGACAAACAACTCACAACACAACACAAACACATGGGAAAGTGACAAGGACATGTACTCATGCGAAAACAAAACAGCTGGACAAGGAAAAAGAGGAGGACACACAGATATAGGCATGGCACGCCCTTCTAAAGTCATGTAAAACACCGCAAGGTGACTCCAAGCGGAGTCTCCCTTTTTTCCAAAAATTGGGCCCCACACACCCACCCCTTCAGTGGCAGCAGTTGTGCCCCAGTTGTACACTTCACAGCTAGATTTGCATCAAGCACATTCAAAAATACGCCATTCTTATCCGTCCCCAGGATGACACCGGGGTAGGTAGCAAAGTCTTTCCTGATCCCAGCTCTGTTCATCTTGGCTTCTTTTAAAAACACAGCAAGCAAGGGTTACTCCAAGCGGAGTCTCCCTTTTTTCCAAAAATTGGGCCCCACACACACCCACCCCTTCAGTGGCAGCAGTTGTGCCCCAGTTGTACACTTCACAGCTAGATTTGCATCAAGCACATTCAAAAATACGCTATTCTTAACCGTCCCCAGGATGACACCGGGGTAGGTAGCAAAGTCTTTCCTGATCCCAGCTCTGTTCATCTTGGCTTCTTTTAAAAACACAGCAAGCAAGGGTTACTCCAAGCGGAGTCTCCCTTTTTTCCAAAAATTGGGCCACACAGACACCCACCCCATCAGTGGCAGCACTTGGGCCCTAGTTGCAAACAGGATGTTTTGATTTGCATCAAGCACATTCAAAAATACGCTATTCTTAGCCGTCCCCAGGATGACACTGGGGTAGGTAGCAAAGTCTTTGCTGACCCATGACTTGTTCATCTTGGCTTCTTTTAAAAACAATGTAAGCAAGGGTTACTCCAAGCGGAGTCTCCCCTTTTTTCCAAAAATTGGGCCCCACACACACCCACCCATTCAGTGGCAGCAGTTGTGCCCCAGTTGTACACTTCACAGCTAGATTTGCATCAAGCACATTCAAAAATACGCCATTCTTATCCGTCCCCAGGATGACACCGGGGTAGGTAGCAAAGTCTTTCCTGATCCCAGCTCTGTTCATCTTGGCTTCTTTTAAAAACACAGCAAGCAAGGGTTACTCCAAGCGGAGTCTCCCTTTTTTCCAAAAATTGGGCCACACAGACACCCACCACATCAGTGGCAGCACTTGGGCCCTAGTTGCAAACAGGATGTTTTGATTTGCATCAAGCACATTCAAAAATACGCTATTCTTAGCCGTCCCCAGGATGACACCGGGGTAGGTAGCAAAGTCTTTGCTGACCCATGACTTGTTCATCTTGGCTTCTTTTAAAAACAATGTAAGCAAGGGTTACTCCAAGCGGAGTCTCCCTTTTTTCCAAAAATTGGGCCACACAGACACCCACCCCATCAGTGGCAGCACTTGGGCCCTAGTTGCAAACAGGATGTTTTGATTTGCATCAAGCACATTCAAAAATACGCTATTCTTAGCCGTCCCCAGGATGACACCGGGGTAGGTAGCAAAGTCTTTCCTGATCCCAGCTCTGTTCATCTTGGCTTCTTTTAAAAACACAGCAAGCAAGGGTTACT